>NW_027104184.1:1067443-1149661 GCF_902728285.1 Clytia hemisphaerica
GCTCCTTTTGTAAATGAAGAAAAAAGAACGTGAAATTTATGACTTAGAGACGCTCGGAGCATCTCTAGCAGTTATGGCTTAAACGAGCACGAATTAGTGTTTTGCAGAGGGATTCCCTGAAATCTTTTTTGTTTCAAAGTATCTTAAGAGAGAAGATGACATGATTTCAAGTTAGGAAAGGAGATTCCTCGAGATCGCTAATCGATGATGACAAAAGAAAAGTGATTATAATTGAATTCCCATATCAACAAAGTACTACTTAAACCTTAAACTTAAACTTTCAGGTCTGAACACGACCATTGCATATAGAAAAACCGCTTAAAGCCCATCATTGTTATTTGGATGGATTGTTTATATTGTCATTTTTAAAACTAACCCATCATTTTTATTTATTTAGATAGATTCTTTACATTGTTATTTTTAGAAAAAAAGAAGATCTTCACATTTATTTTTACCAAACGTATGCTTATACTTTATCCCCCATGCATGCCGAATTATTGTCTTTTAATTGCCACTCTTAAAGAAAGTTAATCTCCTATTACAGAACTTTTTTTTCATAATAAAATCGACTTCCCTGAAATAAAAATAGGGTTCTTCCCCCGGGGGGGGGGTACTAGGGTTAGCGAATGAGGGGTATGTGCAGACGGGACCTCCAAAAACCGACCCTTAGAGAGACTGATTTTTGCTGAAAAGGTGACCCTTAGAGAGACTTTTTGAATTTTTTTCTCGATTTTTGAAAAAAGTCATACCCTTAGAGACCCTTTATTACAATTTTTTCTCTGGAAATAAAAAAATTTCCTAAAAATCCTGAAATTTCCGACCCTTAGAGAGACTAATTTAAAACTTTCTGATTTTTCCGACCCTTAGAGAGACTTTGAAAGGTGAAAAAACCGACCCTTACCGTCCGCACATACCCATCATCCATTTTTGCCTAGTTGCCCCCCCCCTCCGGGGGTTCTTCCGTCTAGAAATAAAAGGATAAAAATAAGTAAATGAATAAATAATAGAAATAATATTTCAACATATTATTTGAAAGGTGGCAGTTAGTGTAAGCTATATCTAGTAATATGATGTATACAGGACGGGTATGACCTGTGAGGCAAATTTCTACCTCAATAAATTTACAGTGAGAAATTCGAATTCAGCGTTGTCCACACTTACTAAAATAAAAACCAAATTTCGGAACTTGCGCTTTCTCTAAGAAAGTATGACCAGTAAAAGATTTAACAAAATTTGATTAGCTATGTTTTCAACCGTTATTAAGATCTGGGAAATTCAAACTCTCAGCCCATACGATGCTATATATTTCGTCATCAGTATATAGAATAAGAAATCATAGCATGGATCTCCAGGCTACCATTTCCGACAACAAACACCACAATATTGAAAACATTACAATTCTCTCTTGAAAATAATACAATACAAGCCTCATAACATTGATTTTGCTTCTCTCTTTATTCTCGAGAAAAAACTCTTTATGCTCTGCTGTAAGAGTATAGTGGCAGTAATTATCAGGATCAAATTTCAACGAAAAGGCTTTTGCGGTTTACTGAGTAATTGCTGGTATAGTCATATCGATTTGTTATTATTCAATAGCTTAAACGACTACGTGGGCGCCCGGAAAACAATTTACTAAAGTCTATCTCGATATAATCTGCAGGGGTTGGGGTAAAAAAGGCTGTATGTAACTTTTGATAGAATTTAAATTGGATAGTGGTTTTGTGCTTGTTGAAAAGATAAACATGAGTGGAATATTATAAAAAAAAAACACAATAAATAAAATAGCGAATGTTACTAATGCAATTTCCAATATTTTTTCTTTTCTTAGGTTTATGACCATCATGTTTTATTTGGAGAAACCTGAAGAAGGTGGAGAAACGGCTTTCCCTGCCGCTGATAACATAACTTATTCTGATGCTGTAAGTTCCCTTTTACCTTTGCCATTACTTAAGGCGTACAAACTTTCGCGAGCAGAAACTTTCGCGAGGACGAAAAATCGCGAAATTCACGACATTTACTTTCGCGAGTTTAACGAAAAAATATTATTCGCGAGCAAGACGTAAAGTTGAGAAATTTCGCATGAAAAAATTGCTTACAGGGACAAATACTTCTTGAATTGGCTTGAAACATTTGTCTTTTGACTTATTCTTTGTCTTTTAGCAGGCTAAAAAGTGTCATAAGAGTTACATTTTCAAAGTTTAAAGTTTTACAGATTTTCTATTTTGTCAAGAATTTTTCGCAAGCATAAACTTTCGCGAATGGCCTTCCTAGAATTTTTAAAGACATACATTTTTTACTTTCGAGAAAAGGGCCAAAATTCGCTCAAACCGCGAAAGTTTCTGCTCGCGAAAGTTTGTACGCCTAAAGTAGATCAAAGTTTTTCTCAGTTTTTACACCCCCAACATATCTTAGTTCATTTCAATTCTTACAGGTCGCTTCTCGTGCGCGCTGTATTCTACGCAAAAATAACAACGAACGTGCAAATTTTGAAAAATAAAGATTTGTTAGATTTAGAGATTTAAAACTTTTTGTTCAATAGTCACCACTTTTCTGAAAGGAATGTGATGTAGCCAAGTGCATGCGCTTTTTATTTTCGCATGCGTTCTATTCTGCACAATTTTCACCATTCTTTTCTGAAAGAAAAAGAACACATTGTTGGTTTTCTAGCTTTTAAAGAGAAAGAAATATCTTAATGGTCTCTGGTGTTGAAAAGTTTATCAGCTTATTTTGAATTCACAGGAATTCCGTCGATATGGTTATCCGGCAAGAGATTTATTCAACTTGAACGAACATTGTTATGATTCAAATCTTGTAGTGAAGCCCCAGAAAAGATCAGCTGTAGCCTGGTATAACCATCATGTTGATGCGAACACAGGCTGGTTGGGCGAAATTGACGATTGGTCTTTGCATGGTGGTTGTGAGGTGCGCAAAGGTGAAAAATGGATTGCTAATTTATGGTTAACAGCTCCTTATGCTGGCGAAGAAATGAAACTGAGTATGTATTCGGCAGAATATATGGAAATGATGAGAGATAGAGGTGAAGATTTGTATTAAATGGACTAAAATCAATTTAGTGTAGTTCGATGAACAGGATAATCATATCAATAGACGAAATCAGCTTAACGTGAAAACTCAGATTTGGCCTCCGAGAATTGCCCACAATGCTTTGCGCAGGAAAAAGTTCAAGGTGAAATTTATTCCGCACAAAGCATTGTGGGCAATTTTCGGAGGTAAAATCTTAGTTTTCACGTTAAGCCGACATCGTCTATTAAATCCTTATAAATAATGAGTAGAATATCTTAGTTTAAAGTTCGATGGGAATAAAAGTTCGGAATGTATCTGAACTTTGAAAAAGGGCTTTGGCGTCGAAAGCACATTTACCCCAGGTAATTTTTCTCGAGGAATACACCATAATTCTTTTCATTTCTCGATGGTAATGGAAGTGTGATGCCGGGGTGTAACTTACAATTTATGATATTTCATGAAATTATTGTTTAGTGAATTAGATACTTTAACCTTTAGAAATTTTTGAATGCAAGAAATTTTATGAAATTATTATGAATTAGGGATTTTGAATAATGAAGTTCGAATGATAACCTCACTCACAAAATTAAGTTGCTCAAACTTTTGCACTTTCAAGAACATTGATTAACATTTAAAACCTCATTACACGTTTTTTAATAAGAACATCTAAAATTTTGAAGCCTTCAGATATTCTTAACTTTTCGGGTTTTAAGCCTAAAAACGTTCTCAGTATTTTGGCAACCAAAGCCTTATGTTCTTATATAGTTTGTTCTTATAAAAAACATGTAATCGAACTTTCACATAATATTTTGGAATTTTTTTACCTTTTAATTATATGTGCTAGCACGAAGAAAAAGAACTAAAAAATGAATTTGTTACATATTACGAATTCGATTTTTGCAATGTTATCAAAAATGATTTAGAAAATACAATTTTATACCATAAATAAATTAATCCTACAATTTCAGCCTTTGAATTTCTTCACTTCGGAAATCGTTCCTAGAAAAGAGAAAAAAACATTATTTTGATTTTTTTTCGTTTGACTGAAAAGTTCGTATCGCATGATATTCACTGGAACAATAAGTGGATCTCATTTTGACAATATTTTACTCTGAGAGAAAAAATTTACGAGAAGGAATTCTCGCGAAATAATTTTTCTCGGTAATTCCACGTAAAATATTTTCAACCAGTGAAATTAATTTTAGAATGTTTCATTTAATAGTCGGTGTATTTGTTTGATATTCCAGGGAAGCATTTTTCTTAAAAGAATGGATACTTCGATCGAGAAAAAATCAATTTTGTGAACGATTCACGTTGAAAACATTGCTTTCCTTTAAAATTCTTTCTTGAAGAGAGCATAGAATTTACCTTAAAGCCAATACAATTCTCACTTCACTTGGTGTGAGACGCCACGTTAATGGTCCTGAATTCTCTCCCCAGTACTCCATCAATTCGGTCACCTATAACAGACAAAATATTTGAGACAAAGGAGATTTCTCTGCGGAATTTATAGCCACAAATTTTTCTTAAGCTCGTTAAACTACAGCTAGAAAGTAAAGTTTTCACTCTGAGTTTTAACACGGGACTCAAGACTTAGGTCCTTCGGATATCAGGATTTAAAAGCCCAAATTTGCTCCAATAAGGCTTGGAATATTAGTCTAGAAGCCACCAAACCCCTCCATAATTCAAATATTCAGTGCTAAAATGCAATTCTCACGCGCCCGAACTTTCAATTCTGAAAAACGTTAAAAAATCGACTATGATTGTACAACAGACAAATTAAAGAAAACGTTTTTCAAATACAGTCAACTCTCTCCAATTCGAACCTCTTCTATTCAAATCTTTTTGTAATTCGAAATAAAATATTGGTCCCCTTAACTGGAACATGGTTTAAAAGTAACTCTCTGTAATTTTAATTTTTCTCTAGTTTGAAGGTAACTTTTGTCCCATGAAGATCGAATTAGAGAGAATGGTGTAAACCGATTGTGTTCCTTGAAGGAATCATGAAAATAAAATTGGAATTGGTGATTGACGTAAAAGCAGCATAGTAAATCTCAAAACGCAGATGTAGAACGATAAACTGGGTATCTCTATTATTGTACCTTTTCTAAATTCAAGATGGTGGCAATCTGTGACAAGCGTGCAAATTTATCACGAACAGTCCATTCAGTGATACTCGTCAAATATTGGATGAGCGATCTCAATTCTTTATCGAATTGCAAACCACCAAGCTAAAACGTGCAAAAAGGATTCTCATTACATTATTATAGATTGCTGGGAAAAGTTGGAAACAATAAAACGAATGTAGCAGAAAGGTAAACCGATGCGCAATGTTGTGGGTGCGACCCCTCCAGTAGCACCCTCCCCTACCTTCAGGTAGAGAAAAGGAGCCTTTGGGTTAGACGATGCTATATCATCCGTGTAATATATTATTATGATAGTTGCTAATTTTGCGTGTTTGAGGTTATTCATTATCATTTGAATTCATCTCAGACAAAAGCATGGTCTACTTCGGGTCGCCCTCGATTTCGGTCGCCAACTTACTTACTCGGGGAAAAAAAATAATAGCCTCATTCTTTTCACCGTTCAACATCTCATTTCATTTGTTGATATAAAATATTGATCATCCATTATTAAAAAGTAACATTCGCTTATATATTGCGAACACCCTTTCAATATATTGTGAACACTGTAAATATGTTACCGGTACTGTCTGGCAACATGCGTGTAAGTAGCCCTTTCTTTCCTTACTTCTTTCCTTAGGTTTAATTAAGGTTGAAGATTTCCTCTTACCCGATTGAATGAAGACTTGAGGACGACTTTCTCCATCCGTTGCGCGATTTCATGACATGCCAAACTTATTGTGCTCTCGTAATTTGATTCTGTTAGCACTTTCTGTTGGAAGAAAAAGCGAAAGGCATTTTTAGAAGAGTTTTAATAGTCTGAAAAGCACCTGTACAAAAGACTTTAATCACGACATTCAGTATAACAAAAGACCTTAAGACTTAAAAAGCCTCAAGCCTAACCTTCCCGTAACATACTAGGGACGGTCAGACATTACTTGAAGTGTGATTTTTAGAAGAGTTTTAATAGTCTGAAAAGCACCTGTACAAAAGACTTTAATCACGACATTCAGTCTAAAAGGCCTTAAGACTTAAAAAGCCTCCAGGCTAACTTTACCGTAACATAATAGGGACAGTTAGCCTTTATAAGATGCCAGCATTTTAAGATATTATTCAATGCTATTGACACACCCAATCACCATAGCGTATTTTTGTTAAATCAATATTTATAAAAAGTACAGAAACGTTTGCGTTAGTACGAACTCGAAATACAAACCCTTTTGGGAGTTATTAATGATTTTGGATCTTCAGAACTGATCGCTTAACTATTTGACTAGACCAGGCTTCCCAGATTTAAAGATGACTAAATCACCATCTTGTTTTAATTCAGGTCGTCAACAGCACGATTCAAATGTTTTAAAATTCGAACGTTCGAAAATGTGCCGTGAAACTGAAAACAACATGGCGGACTAGTCGACTTCTAAAACGGACACACTTCCACCGGAAATGTGTGCGTAGTTATTTATCTATTTTGTAAAGGAATATGATATCTGATCACTGACCTTTATATACCCTACCCTGGACCAAGTTTCTCAATCCCGGATAAGCGGTACTACTCAATAGCGGTGTAAATACATCGAGAGCGCTATATCTACTTTCCCTCGAAAACATTTGATGATGTAGCGCCGTTAGACGTTAATTTTTAACACTGCAATGGCTTCTTTACGGGTACTAACTTCGATCAAAGATGGCGGATATAGCTTGGTCCAGGTATATATAAAGGTCAGTGTATCTGATCTATCATCTATCTACCTTCAGTAGTACCAAAGCACCATCCAACGTCGCAATGAACATTTGAACGAACGGATCGTTACTTTCGTAATTCGCATACTCATCCTATAAGAAAAAGAAGGAAGGGATTTCAAATGGTCACCCACAAAGTTATCTGATATTCTGATATTCCGAAAGCTCTAAAGATGCGGGCCAATTTCCCATCGGAGAGGAATGATATTCGGCCTTTGGTGTGCCGCATCCCCAGTCGGATTCAACTACCCTTGGGCATATAGCTAAAAATATTTCAGTGGACCCGCCGATCCCCAAAAACGAGGGCTGGTTTATCAGGCCTCCCGCTGCAAAATCCTTGACGCGGTCTTGCAAATTCCGTAATCTAAACCTTCCAGATGTTGAAAGTTTAAGTCCCCGCGAAATCTTAAAATTTCAAGGAAGAGCTCAACCGCGAAATTTAATCCCTGCGAAAATTTACCCCGTTCAAGTACCTTATTCGTACAGTAGTGTTAAAGTTTGAATTTTACGGCGGTATCAATATCCCCAAGGGGTAGGCAGGAGGGGCGGCATTTGACAGCTGAAAATATTTTCAAAAACTAATAAACTGGGTGCGGTCGTAATAAGGTCCAGGGGTTCGAAAAAAAATCTAAATAATACCTAGGGGCGCTTTTATTAGAACAAAGTGCGTTGAGAACGATGTTCTTTGTAGTGCATAAAGAGGTACAACTCTTACCTCATCTATATTATGACTTATCGAGACAAACCCATCAAGAAGTGGGTTTAAACGAGGCAAAATCATGTTGGAACAAAGTTGCGTTACACCATTCTGAAAAATAAAATTGAACGAATATGCAGGAGCCTTTGATGGATAATAAGCGAGATAATGAATGTGTACTTTTTTTGCGACGGTGACGGTTAGCTTCTGATTTGTCTAGATCCTGATCAACTGAGGACGGTGGTAAAAAGCACTTTTACCTCAAAAGAATTCACCAAGGCTGATTAAATCTATTTCCAAGGGCTGCATACACTACACAATATATTGTCAAGCAATATATTGACGATATATTGTGAGTACTGCCAGCAATATATTGAAAAGATCTTCGCAATATATTGTCAGCTCGATTTGCAACATTCCAACAATATAGGATAATTGTTTACAGAAAGAAAATTCATTTGAATAATAGAGTACCAGCCATATTGTCGAATATTATTTTCGTCAATATATTTTGTGTAATCAAAGTAGCCCTTAATGATTCAAAAAGCTTCAATTAAACATCTAGTAGTCGCCGGTATCTTTTTCTTGGTGCTGTTATTATACTCGTGCTTCTTTACGTCCGTTTATTATTCACCCGTTTAGTGTAAAAGATAAAGACCTGTTCATACTTACTTGTAAAATCTCTTTGAATCCATGGCCACACGCACCAAGATCAACGATACAACTCTGTTAAGAGAAATGAGGAAAGTTAGACGTGTTCATACACTAAAACAACTTTTAGACGTTACTCTTCAAATCTTTCTATAATTCGAACTAAAATCCCCTCAGGTAGAAATTAGTATAAAATACTTTCTGTAATTCAAATCTTTCTCTAATTCGAAGAAATAATTTTGTCCTTTGAAGATCGAATCAGAGAGAGTCAAGTGTACACCAAAAGCCTGGTTACACAAAAATTAGTTTTCCAAAAATCCTTTCATTTCAGAAACATGCTTAGTCCATTATGTTTGGTCCCTTTAGAATTCCACAAGACTTTCCCCTCACACTTCAAACTTTGCAAAAAAAACAAAACTCTAAAATTTGTCCCTTACAGGAAACTGAAAGCTACTGCTTGTCAAAACACTTAAGGAGAGATTCTCAAACACTGAAAAATAAAGCCGTCCCTAAAGAATGGGTTTAAAAAAATTAACACGAAGAGAACGCGATGGTATATAGCTTTAAAAATTAAAGTTATACCTTAAGGGAAGAAATTTTCGCGGGAATTTAATTTCGCGGTTGGTCAAATTATTTTTTTTCGCGGGAATTTAATTTCGCAGTTCATCGCGGGAATTTAATTTCGCGGTTGCAGGATATTTTTGGCTAAAAGCCTTATTAAATAAGCAAAAAATCTGTTTTAAGGCTTAAAATAGTACGAATTTTGGGGAATGCGTGAAATTAATTAAATTTCGCGGGAATCTGTCAAGCCATAAACTTTCTACTGCCGAACTATCATTGCTGGAAAGGGGGCTCAATTTCTGTCCATCGTCACCATCACCAGATCCTGAACAGCTGCTGGATGACGTACACGCGTATTGCCGAAAACAACGATTGAGATATCAATTTCGAAACCTGGTAGATGAACATGACGAAAAGTCTACCAACCCCGAGAATGCGTGTGAAGAGACCGAACGCTGCCAAATGAAATCAACGTACCGCAATCCATACTATGATCCAGCCGATGATAGTCAATGCCCGAATCTCGAGAAGTATCTTTCCTGTATCAAGTCGGATATTGTGAAGCTGCTTGCTGACGATTCCAAACGGCCGAAAAGTAACATCACAAGGGAAGAGCAACATTCTCTTGAAAAACTCTCCAGGGACCGCAACATCATCGTCCAAAAAGCAGATAAAGGTGGGAAAATTGTCGTGATGAACAGGTCTGACTACATCGTAGCCTGCAATGATCAACTCGAGAATAAACATTTCTATGAACAGCTTGATACTGATTCAAATCAGAATTACGCAGACACCATACGAAAGGAGATTGACAATCTTAAATCGAAATCCAAAATCACCAATAAAGAACACATCGTATTAACTGAACATTTATCAAATCCACGAACACCAGTATTTTATGGCTTGCCAAAATTACACAAAAACTTTTCGAAAATTCCCGCCTCTAAGACCGATTGTCTCCGGCTTCTCATCCTGCAGTAACCGACTCTCAGAATTCCTTGACGGCTTCCTGAAATACCAAGCGCAAAAAACGAATTCTTACATTCGCGACACAAAAGACTTCCTTGTAAGACTAGCTGATCTTCCATCGCTTCCTTCGAACACCATACTCGTTACAATGGATGTTGCTTCACTGTACACCAACATCGATCACGAAGAAGGAGCAAATGCCTGCTTTGATCATCTGGAACAACGCAACAAGAAATCGATCAGCTCATCTTATCTAAAAAAGCTGATACTTCTGGTACTACGGTCAAACGTATTCCGATTTGGGAGCAACATCTACCACCAAATCAAAGGAACCGCGATGGGTACTCCAATGGCTCCAAACTACGCAAACCTCTTCATGGCATCATTAGAGACGAAAATGCTTGACGAATATTACGAACTCACCAAGCTCAGACCCCTCGTTTGGTACCGCTATATCGACGATATCTTCTTCATCTGGACCCATGGCAACGAGTCACTGAATCAGTTTATCGATTTTTGCAATAACTTTTCGAAAAACCGCAAAATGAAATCAACCATTCAATACGAGACGCATCAATCAACTGACTCCGTAAATTTCCTGGACGTCGAGGTTCGTTTTCGTGACAGCACCATCCAGACAAGCGTGTATTCCAAAGCAACAGATGCACACTTATACCTCAATGCCAAATCTTGTCATCCAAACCATGTCATCAGAAACATCCCGAAGGGACAATTCATCAGAATCGGTCGAATTTGTACGAACGTAGCTGACTACATCAACCATGGCAAACAACTCCTTCAGTACTTTCTGAAAAGAGGGTACAGACACGATGTTGTTGAAAACGCGTACAAAGACGTCCTGAAGAGCAGCCGGGAATCTCTCTTTCGTTCAAAAGAAAAAGATAAACAAGATCAACAATCCATCTTCGTCTGCACATGGCATCCAGCTCTCAGACACCTATCATCACTTCTTCGTCAAAACTTCAACATCGTCAAAAACGACATCACCTTATCCACCGTCTTCCCTTCAACTCCAACAGTCGCCTTCCGCCGCCGAAAAACAATCGCCAACAAAATCGTGCGAAATGATATCTTGGAAAGACCACCACGTCAAAACACCACGAAACCGTGTGGTAAATGCAAGCTATGCCCGAACATTGTCACCCAGTCAGAAATCACTCACAATGGTATCACTAAACGTGTAACCAAGGGTGGTAGCTGCAAAACGAAGAACGTTGTGTATGCAGCCAGATGCAAGATCCATGACAAGTTGTACGTTGGTCACACAGGAGAAGCCTTGTCAACGCGTTTTTCAAAGCACCGCTACGACATTGGAAAGAGACCGAAAAATTCAGAGTTGGCAGAACATTTCCATCGCGAACACTCCCTTGCTGACCTTGAGGTGATGATCCTAGAAAGTGACTTTTCATCCTCCGCAGAAAGAGAACGAGCCGAAGATAAATGGATGTGCAGACTCCAAACTCTGGCTCCATCAGGTCTCAACAAAGACTGCCACGGATACGCGAAAGAAGTGTACCAGATGTTCCGTGACGTCAAAAACTGAAGAAGTCATTGTAATGCCGTTCTAGCGTCGTTAAATATAAAGGGAATTTAATTTCGCGACTTGACGATTTTGTAAAATTTCGCGGGAACTTAATTTTGCGGTTTTAGGCAAAATCCGCGAAAACCGCGAAATTTTGTTCCCGCGAAAATTTCTTCCCTTAAGTTTTTTGAATTCTTACTACAGTACAGAATCTTTTGATGGCACTTATTTTAAAAGGTAGGGTGGTAAAAAAAGGATAACTCAGGATCAGGAAAAGAGTAAATGAAATACTTTAGATGAAGTTGAAATATATTTTTAGAAAGTAGGAAAATCAAAAAAAAAAAAACTGAAAATAATTCAAAATA
Organism: Clytia hemisphaerica; assembly: GCF_902728285.1. Taxonomy (NCBI): domain Eukaryota; kingdom Metazoa; phylum Cnidaria; class Hydrozoa; order Leptothecata; family Clytiidae; genus Clytia; species Clytia hemisphaerica. The sequence continues at coordinate 1,079,120 of NW_027104184.1, forward strand.
CAATCTAGGCAATTTACAGAAGCCATTGTTTAGGGGACAAAGTTGCCATAAAGACCATCAGCGTTGGGGTCCAAGGTATACCAGAATCCCAAATGTTGTCTGGTCATCTCATCAACATCAAGTTTGCCACTGTTGTCCAAATCGCAATGTTTGAAGGTCTTCTCGGCGTCTTCGTCTGATGGACAGATTCCGGAGATTCTTCCGTAAGCTTTCCATTCGTCCAAACTGATCGAGCCTGAACCGTCTTTGTCGAAAATATCGAAGACAGCTTCTCCCCAGTCGCGGATCAAAGATTTCTTGTTTTGGGACCAAAGTTTCAAGTCGTGTTTGGCCAAGTTTTTCCATCCTTCGACAAACTGTGGGAATTCGACTTCTTTGCCATAATCCATACCGATTTTCTTGAAGAAAGCTTCAACAGCATCTTGATGACGTTGGGTTTGAGCTGGAGTAGCTTCGAGTTTGGCGCAAATATCATCCGAAGCTTTAGAGACGATTTCATCCAAAGTGATTTTTCCGTTGCCGTTAATGTCCAAAAAGTTGAACATAAATTTGTGTCGGTTGACCCATTTTGGATCATCGAAGTTGGTCTTGAGTTTGATGGCGTATTTTGAAGCAGTGTCAGCCATGATGAGGAGGTTTTGAAGATTTGCTTTGAATTGCAAAAATTGATCTGCTAGCTAAGACAAGTTGAGCTGGAGATGGTTTGGAAAGATTCTTGGTCATCTTTTATAGTCCACTGTTCGGCAAAATATGTTCTTAGATTTTGCAGAACAGAACTCGACTGGAGTAACCTTTTGAACTGGCTTTGCATTTTCAGCGTTTTAGATATAATCTTGAGATTATTTTATTTAAATTATGACAGTTAAGGGTAATCTCCACCTTACTAATAGGTCAATGATGTTTTGGGCGTAAGGGTCAGGATCTTACTCTCTTGGGGATTAGGAAATAAAAACATTATCAGTTCATGGCACACTTTGCTATTTTTGCAAAAAGTAGTAGGCTACAGCCTACTTTAGAGCGACATAACTATTTTTTCCTAGACAAATTATGGAAATTCTGAATAATTATTTGAAATAAGCAAATATTTGAACAAACATTTCCAGGGGTCAATTCGAGAAGAATTTCCAGGGGGTCTAAAGAAGTGTCGTTTTCTTTTTCAAAAGGGTAAAAAGATATCTTGAATTTTTAGGGCGTGAACGATTGAACGACTGATTTTAGTTCGTCCACTCTCACTTTAAGGTTCTTTTGCAAATAAATTTTGCCATTTTCCAGGGGGTATCTACACTTTTCCAAGAAATATGTTTCACTTGTAAAGGTTCGTCTGCCCCCTGTATGGAAATTTTAATGGAACAGCCCAACCTGCCGCTCATAATTACCTTTTTAATGAATTATTACTTTTCATGTTTTTTTTCCTTCAAGATTAAATGTATCAAACTGTGTGGACGGTTTTATTGAACTAGAAATGCTCGATCTGACAAGCAAGGGAAATATAGATAAGAAGTTGAACTGCATAGTATTGCCTGTCCCGTTTTTGTTGAGAGTTGAGATGAAAAAAATGAACTCAAAAAAAACTTCAGTTCAAAAAAGAAATTTATGCACACTAATACACTATCGCCCACGGAAGAAGTTGAACATTGCTGGATTAGTCCTTTAATGGAAAAATTACTCCTATTACGATTATCAATGATAGAAAATTTCTACTTTATTCTCACAGTCGCTTTAATCAACATGGGATTATCAGTTTTATAACACACGACAAAAAGTCGAAAGGTCTTGGAGGATTATCTCCTCCTAAATATTTGACGCTTTGTTTAATAGTCACATCACGCACCTTGGTATTTTCATATAATCACTGATTTGCAGAGGAGCGAGGAGCGAGATACTAGAAAGATTTTTTGAGTTGAGATTTTTAAAGTTTAACCTTCCAAGCGCTAAAAAATTTGAAAAATTATTGAAATTTTCAACTTTTTTTTTTGAAATCAAAAACTGTCGTTCTTTCTGTTAGAAATCAAAATCCTTTCTTTATTTCAGTATCTCTTTGAAGGTCAAAATGGGCTCTTCCAGAAAACTTTCGTACATGGGGGTGGAGGATATATTGTTCGAGGGTGGATTATATATTGTTCGGGAGGGGTAATAAAAAACCTAAAAAATTTGCCGCGTTTGGGGGAAAAAACTGCTCTGTTTAAGTGTAATTATGAATGTCGGGGGTAAGATCTGCTGTCCGGGAAGTCAAAAGTTAAAATGTCCGGGGGTAAATATCCAAAAAATGTTATATTCAATTTTTGTTATCCCAATGACCCGGTGAGATATTTCTAACCAGTGGCTATGAAATTATGGAGCTGAGAAGGACCTTTCCAGTGCTCAACGTTTTTTTAAAAATGTGAAAATTTCCAACTTTCTTTATGAAATCAAAAATTTCAAATTTGCATAACTTGAGAGTGAGACAAAGGTTGTGGTAAAATTGATAAGGTATTTTTATAGTCTAAAGCATTCAGTTTATGCCCTTTTAAATCAAGTGGTCAGGAGTGTACTGGGATTGAAGGGATAAGAATTTACTCTATAACCCTGGGGGGTACTACCCTTGCCGACCGACGGGGTCGTGCCATTGAAGTTCGAAAAATGGACTTTATGTAAGACTCGTTTTTGGGAAAAAGTGACCCTACCTGAAACCATAGTATAAGAAAGCCGCGGCTGGAATGATAACATCTGAATTTCTACTGTTCTATCTCTGTCGTATTTGATGACTATTTGTTGATCAAGAAATAAGTAGTGTAGCATCTTTAATGGTAAATTTTATTGGTTTGTCGTTAATACTTACTTCGCAGTGCGTTTTAGACATTAATTATATACCCTTGATAATACACTTGCATTATAATATCATTGTGCAGGAAAGATCAACAATAAGAAATTTAAACAAGCACAAAATGGCTAGGCTGAAAGAACTCAAAAATTAATAAGGTGCCTCGAAATGCCTTCACAATACTTCAGTGAAACCTTTCTAGAAATCAATGAAATAGTACATCAAGATAATTCTGCGAAAATTGCAAGCCAGCACCTTCAAAATTTATCATTCAAACTGACAGGAAAGTTGTTATCTTAAATATAGTTCTTATAATTTTAATTTTGGCGAAAAACTATCGTTTCCACAAAATACCCCTAAAATATGTCCAAAATCAGTTAAAGTGTTTCATTGGGTACAGATTCAAAGATATCTAGAAATAAAAAATCTTCTTGTGAAGGAAAATAAGAGAAAAATTTCAAAAACTATCTACCAATAATAAACTGACAATCTTGATGTTCTTATAAAGCTCGGAGACAGAGATGCACTCTCAGTTTTAAAGGTTTTTCCTGAGACCTATACGGTGTCTCAATTAGCGATCCGTTATCGCAGCCCCTAAAAGGTTTCGTTGCAAATCAGACTCTAGGGTCTTGATTCAAATAAGACCCTTAAGTGGTGCCCATCAAGACCACGTTTGTGTTCTGAAAAAGACTTTTAAGGGTCTGGGTTTAGACACCCATGGGTCTTGTTTGAAACGAGACCTCCGTAATCACAACACCTAAAGGTCTCATTTGATATTTAAGACCAGTTAAGGTCTGCTTCTATTCCAGACCCAATGGTCTCATTTGAAATAAGACCCTTCAAAAAGTCCGTTATCGCAGCCCCTAAAGGTCTCCTTTGATATTTAAGACCATTTAAGGTCTGCTTCTATTCCAGACCCAATGGTTCCATTTGAAATAAGACCCTTCAAAAAGTCCGTTATCGCAGCCCCTAAAGGTCTCTTTTAAAAGGTCTGTTTTAAAATCAGACGCTAATGATCTTCTCTCATACTTCAGGTAATGTACGTAACGAGAGAAGATGGTTGGAATCAATTTGAAAACATTTTTTTCTATCAAATACTTTCTATTTAAAATTAAGAATTATCAACTGGAAATAATAGATCAATTTTGATAAATTAAATGTAAATAATCAGTTACATGGAACATATAGTAATAAAAAATGGTGTATATTACATAATAGTTTATGTAAGTACGACTGTAAACCAGATTGTCAAACAAACTTCCGTGCCCAAGAGTTGAAAATTGAATAGACGTTTGTTGGTGACGGTGACACAAAACTTTAATGAACTGGATAGTTGCGTGCTAACATGAAAGCTGGATAGTTGCGTGCTAAAAAATTCAAGAGAAGTGAGATAAAGATCACAAAACTGGTTTTTAGGCCTATTAGTATTCCTTCATCAAATGTCATTTAGAAAATTTGAAAAATTCTTTACTTTTGATCTTTTGATCCAGCTCTTCAAAGTTTTCCAGAAAAAAAAAACAATTTACCTCAGCAGAGAGTCGATTTTGTTCTGGCCATACTTTAAACAAACGTTTAGAAAATGTGATGGTGGGATTTACAGCGACAGTGACATGGGCTCACATGATGTTGGGTTAGATTCTCGTTACAGTAATGTCGAAGCTGAAAAAAATAATATAATAAAAGATTTAAAACGAATATTGCACAAAAAATAAAATAAAATTTCGTAAAAGCCTAGCTAGTAGGATCAATAAATCCAAGCACAAAATTCGATCGAGCCTCGACAAAACTTTCCATGGGTGTATTTGCAACAATAAAGCTCCATGTTTGTGGAAGAAAAAAGGATTCATCCGACGGTTAGTGTAAAACGCAGGTCACAGGTCACAGGTCACAGGTCACGGGTCACAGGTCACGGGTCACAGGTCACAGGTCATACAAATTACAGACCGGAAAACTGTAACGCACTCGTAACATATAAGCCATAACATACAACTCATAACAAAAGTTCCTGAAAATATTATATGTAATGGAAATGTAATATCAAAATATGGTATTTAGAAGACTTAAACGACAAATCATCAACCCCAAAAATTGACAACAAATGACACTTAAATTATGTAAATAATGATGTTATCTCAAAGTTTGAGGTTTTGTACACCAATTAACAATAAAATATTTATCATGCGTAATAGGATGCCGACGCTGCAAGTGGATATAGATTGACAGGTTTTTGAAAAAACAATAAATACTCCAAGAGAGCTGTTTTAGAGAGATGAAAATAGTGACGTCATTTTATCAAAAATACGAAGCAGGGGATAAAAATATTAAAACATTCATGAAATATAATCCCATAGACGCTATTTTCATCAATTCTTGTTATCATACCCAAGGTGATGCAGGAGATAAAATGAGATATGACATTAGTGATTGTGAAATAGCTATTTTCCTGTTAGGGGCTGTTTAATGTAAAGGTGAGATCGATATTCGTATATTTCTTTATTCTTTGTATATAACATTCGTAACATGCGTATAACATTGAAAAGATAACTTTTTTGCATGTGTGATATAGATGTAATATATAATGCAAGTATTACAGGTCTGTGTTATACACGGCATAAAACGTGAAAGCACGTGGTAAACACGTGGGTAGATTTTTAGCTTTAAAATAGTTCTAGATCAACAAAATACCTTTGGAATTATATCATTGACATTAACAACTGTTTTTCAAACATTTTCTTTGTGTTTTACAGTAATCAAAGCTGACCTGTCAACACTGACCTGTGACCTGTGACCCGTGACCTGTGACCTGTGACCTGCGTTTTACACTAACCGTTCATCCGATCAAAAGAATAATAGCTCCAGTGGACAAAAAAAGGATTTTAAGAAATTTTATTACGTGAAGATTGTGTTACTTATGACTTACCTTTTTTTCTTTTTGCTCTTCAGACCGTCTTCACCCTTTTGGCTCCAAAATTGTTTTGATTTTATTTTTGCACTTTCCAATTTTGAACTTTTCGAATTTCGAACGACGTTCGAAACATTCGAAAATTCGAAAGAAGTCGTTACACTGCTCTAGATTTTTTAAAGCGCGCGAAATCGAGACCTTTAGAGGTCTTCATAAAAGCCCTTTTTATCGTGTCTATTGGATGTTCACTATCGTGTCTATTGAAAAGGCTTGTAAATGGCAGACCTAAAAAGGTCTTGTTTCAAACCAGTGAGCCTTTAGAAGTCTTGAAGGAGACCTTTTTGGCGACCTTTTACAGCGCGCGAATAAATTGAGACCTTTAGAGGTCTCCATAAAAGCTCTTTTATCTTGTCTATCGGATGTTCACTATCGTGTCTATTGAAAAGGCTTGTATCAGGCAGACCTAAGAAGGTCTGATTTTCGAATGGACTTAATCGAGACCCTTTCCATCGCGTCTATTACTTCTTTGCTATCGTCAACGTCGTTCCCTCCTGCGTCTTATCAGCTTTTTTATACTAACTGATAGCGCTAGATAATACCCTGGCATTTTCTGGTTTTCGAACGCGTAAGATCGTTCTTCTTTTTTGAACTTTATAACGTCACATTTTTTTATGACGTATTGTTTTGAGAGAGGGGGAACTCGCATCAGCCAACACCAGGGTATTCTCTGGCGTCAATCAGTAACGTAAATAAAAGCCTGGAATACACGGGGACGAGGTTGTGCTACCGTGTCTATATCTATTAGAAAAGCCTACTCCGGGGAGACCTGAAAAGGTCTGATTTTCGGATGGACTTAATCGAGACCCTTTCCATCGCGTCTATTACTTTTTTGCTATCGTGTCTATTAGAAAAGCCTACTCCGGAGAGACCTGAAAAGGTCTGATTTTCAAATGGACTTAATTGAGACCTTCGATAAACCTTGTGAATTCCACTCTTCGAAGGTCTTGTTTTAGCATTACAAAGAGACCCTCTGGTGTATGAAACCAAACCATATTTGAAATGAAACCTCTTAAGGTTTCTTTCGGAAATAGAAGTGTCTTGATTGAGACCTTTAATGATCTGATTGTCCAAGCTGGTAAACCAGACCCGCTAAGGTGTTGTACTGGAACCTTAAAGGTATAGATTCAGACTTGTAAAGTCTCGAATGATATGAGACTCCAAAAGGTCTCAGTAAAAACCTTTAAAACTGAGAGTGTGGAACAGCAATTAAGGGCTCTGACCATAGTCGGAAAATTAACTTTAGTATTTGAACATAAAAGTTATGTTTTAGGTTCTCTGACACTTTCAACAAAGAATTGTCTTTATAAATTGCTTTTTAATCAAATCCCTTAAGAGTAATTAAGAATTTAATTGCAAAAATGACGTTATGAACTTTAAAAAGACGTTAATAATATGTTGCATCACCTTCTTTTATAAAAAGTGCTAAGTTTTAATGGGTAATTAACCTTTTTGTTTCAAAATTTCTTTACACTGTCCGCAAAGAATTTAACTTTTTTAAATTTTGCGGAAAACTTTTCTAAAAAGATGTGTCAAAAGTTATGACTGTTTTTTTAAGCAAAATCCAGATGAAAAATTGATGAAAAACCACTATTTTGAAGATTTCGAGACAAAGAAGCATTAACAAAAATTTTCCGCAAAAATTTTTATTGTTCGGTAAAAGATACACCATCTACTGCGAAAATTTTTTCAAAATGTTTTTTCTTCGTCGAAACTAAGCTTTTCAAAGTTGAAATACTCTTCCTCGCAAAAGTCTTCATTTTCTTCTTCATCAAATTTTCTCATTGCAATTTTTGAATTTTCAGATTCAGGAATAGTTTGTCTAACAGAAAATGTATAACATGCCATAGTTTTGTTGATTACATCAGTCAGAAAACACATTTTAAACACGACAATTATGAAAAATTCACTATGGTCAGAGCCCTTAACTGAAAAGACAATGCGGTACATATTCCAGCCGCGGCTTTCTTATACTATGCTGAAACTCATGGAGGTGAAAAAGGTACCCTGACCAACGGCACATCCGTTGAGTGTAAAGCCCGAAGGGCTAGAGTAGAATCTCTAACCTTTCTCATGCAAGAAAAAGTAAAGCAGCCTTAAAAACAGATTGAATTTAGCAATTCCTTTGTTTACGATTGATATTTTTTTCGAAATTTAGCGGTAAATTTTAGTTTCAATTTGTCATTTGTGTAAAAACCAGGCGGGTCGCTCAAGGCCGCGCAACTTTGGTAGGATTTGTTGGCTTCAAATCCTACCAAGGAGATTCGATTCTAGCCCTTCGGGCTTATACTTCATTGGGCACATCCCCGTACCCCGACTCTATAAGAGTAATCTTGATGGCATTGGCAAAAGTTTAAGAGTGTACTAAGAATATACCATCAGAAAATTTGGCAACCGAACCTGAGAATGTCATTTTTAGAGCATTTTTACCTTTAAATTGCCAATTACCCCATTAATGGTCTAGACTAGAACACCATACTTGTACTTGAGGTATGCATTGCATGTCAAATTTAGGTTGAATTTATTTTAAGGATAATTACTTCGCCTAAAACATTGAGAACGAAATGGAAAAACACCATTCTTATAAAAAAGCGTGTGTTAGGGATGGGATGAAATCTTGAGGGGGTCAAATCATCCAGTTCTACTTTTGAAGATCACTTCTTATGAACAAAAGTTTTCTGGACATGATATTGCCCCCAGTCTTTTTTAAAAAGAATTGTAATATTCAATAAGTTTTGTTGGCCCAGCGCTAGCGAAGGGGCCTTTCAAGAGGAACTTTCCGTGTGTCTGTCCTGTCCCGTCTGTCCGCAGTCCGTGCCGTGTTCTGTCCTCTCTCACTCCTGTCCGTGCCATGGTTGCTCTTTTGGTGCGATTCAATAGGGGGCATTCGCATAAAATTAAATCGATTTGCTCGGGTCGTCTTAGGCTACGTGCTCTAAAGAAAATCGATTCTACTGCGGCCGTGGGTTTATTTCCTCCGAACGGAATCCAAGATGGCGCCTGAGAATCACGTTTTGGTTGTCGGTCAATGTTTTGATTTCTTTATGGATCTTGAGACTTATAAAGAAAAGTTTATTGTTTCAAATGTTTTTCAATTAGTTAAGTGTAGCTCTGACTTGCACCCACAGAAGTGGATGCTCATACTTATTGACCTAAAAGCTTTTAAAGACTATTTTGAAAGTTGCAATTTTTACACTTATTTTGCTTGAGGGTTTTCATCGATGTTTTCTCATTATTGTTCAAAATGAAGGTTCAAACACCAACCAGATTATTACAGGTATGTTCTCTTATGTAATGTTTATTACTCTCTTGCTATCTCCTTGATGATTAAGAGGAATCAGACATTTTATCAGAATAATTATAATTTGATGTGTGCGAAGAAAAAATGTGTGTTCAGGTTTTTATATTCGACAAGAAAATTTATTCAAACAGCAAGATGTTGACTAGATTAGCCTCTATTTGTATTGTTGGACATTTTGATACTTTTTCTGCATAAAATTATGGTGAAATTTTATATTTGTTGAGCTTTTCTAAAGGAGTCTCGATCATGCTCAGTTATTTTAGTTTCAGTACATATATATATATCAAAATTTTCAAAGGTTGCTGCACTAAAATTGTGAGTATTCGATTAAGTTCCACTCAAACTTTGACAACAGGAAATGTTTGACAAATTCGACAAAAATTCCGTTCAACAAAGTTGAAAACAAAACAAATTCTTTCAACGGTCACACTCTTTATGAGAAAACGCAAGTTCCAAAATAGGGTTTTTATTCTAGTAAGTGAGGACAGCGATAAATTCAAATTTCCCACTGTAAATTTTTTAAGTCGGGTAACTTGCATCAGTGGTGGAGGCTAACATGCATAGCCCTCAAATGAATGACCTGTCTGGTCCTTAAAATACAAAGTGAAATCAAAACAAAAAGTTGTCGCAAGGCATTTTGAGCATTCTCCATGTTGCAATTTGTATCGCGGTTTTGTCTGATTTTGCAAGTTTCTTTTGCCTGTTTCTCCTGGTAAAATTGAACTAAAAAGCTCAAATTTTGTACACAATTTCAGCATATAATGATTAAAAAAATAGACAATAAGGACATTTTAGATACATTTATCTATGAAAATTAAGCCATTTCAGTCCAAAACGGTCAAAAGGGCTTATCGGCGCCACCCTGTCAGACACCATCTTGAAATAGCCTCATTTTGGGAAAAACACTTACTGAATTATGATCTGCATCTGAAAGTGAGTCACTGTACAAAATTTCAGCCAATAACTCCAAATTGTTCAGTTTTTATGGACATTTTTATATAAAAATTTTGCATTTTTGAGTGCTGCTGAGGCTGCAGCCGCTGTGGTTGCAGGAAAATTTTTTCGATGCTGGTTTCTTTTTAATTTTACTTTTTATCATTTGTTTTTGCTCCCTTTAGTTAGAGCTTTAACACAATCATATGTTTGTTAAAGATTTTTCAAAAGTTTTATTTTTACATAAATAAGTGTTCCCGTTTCATGTCAGACACATGTTTCATATCAGTTTGTTATATCGTGCTAATATAAGCAAAAAAATGTTTTTCTCTTCCGCTTTCTGACCAATCTTGCTCCACATTCGTGCCAATTCAATATAAAAAAGCTTGTAAATTAAAATTGATGAGTAAGCAAATATTATCACTCTTATTTAGAAACAAAACTTTTAATGCTGGGCCTTCATGCCCTTGGGCTTCTTGTTTTATTTTATGAGAATAGCAGAAATCGAAGTGAGCCTCGTGATTCCTTAAAGATCTTTCAATTTTGATCTTTAAAATATTTTCAAGTGATTCTAAATTCAAAGGCAAGATGTTTTTTGATTAGTGTTCAAAATATTTTCCCTTCAGATCGATTTTTGTTTCAAATGTGCGAAAAATAAGAAGGAAACAAATACTAATGTCTAATTACAAGTTTTATAAGCCTGGAAATTGGTTAAGCTTGACTTATACTATAGGAAGAAAGTACTAACTGAAGAAAAAAAATCGAACATAATTTTTGAGCCTCAGAAGGAGCCTTGTGGTTCTTGTAAAAAGAATTCTTATAAAAAATATTTGTGTATTTCTTTTCATACTCTGTAACCTACCTTTCTTTAGTGAAGATGGCACCCTCCGAAAAACCAAAGGCAGGCATATACCATATGCCGTGGCGTTCTTTTTAATCTTTGAGGAATTATGACTTCACTTTGAACTCCTGCAGTATCAAAAAAATCGAATTTGCGTCAGAACACCTGAATTCATCAAAGTAGAACTCACCAAGAAACAAGAAACGTTTTTATAAGAACATCTAAAATTTTTGAAGCCTTCGGATGTTCTTCAAACTTTTTGAATTTTAAGCCTAAAAATGTTCTTAACATGTTCATAATTTCATAATTTCACCATTTTGTGAGTATTTTTGTCCATTTTCCTCAGAAATCGGGTGTTGTAGAGTCTACAAAGCCTTAAAATATTCTTAACTTGTTCTTAACATTTTGGTCATCGAAGTCTTATGTTCTTAAATAGTTTGTTTTTATAAAAAGACGTGTATAAGATTATTGGGTTCTCGCTATTTAGGACTGGAATGGTTCAGAGCTGGTAGTAGTGGTAATGTCAAAAAGCGCAAAATCTTCCCAATCAATTCGGTTTTCATTTTATTTATTTTATACTGAGAGAAATCGATAGAAAATACAAAGTGTTAATCTCGGCTAATAATCTGTAGGACTGTGTAGGATAATATTTCTCTGTTAATGATGAAAACCCAGCTCAAGAGGTCCCTCCCATTATTTCTTTTGTTCTGCAAAATACCTTCCATAATCTGCAGAACAGTGGACTATAAAAGACGCACCAAGAATCTTTCCAAACCATCTCCAGCTCAACTTGTCTTTAGCTAGCAGATCAATTTTTGCAATTCAAAGCAAATCTTCAAAACCTCCTCATCATGGCTGACACTGCTTCAAAATACGCCATCAAACTCAAGACCAACTTCGATGATCCAAAATGGGTCAACCGACACAAATTTATGTTCAACTTTTTGGACATCAACGGCAACGGAAAAATCACTTTGGATGAAATCGTCTCCAAAGCTTCAGATGATATTTGCGCCAAACTCGAAGCTACTCCAGCTCAAACCCAACGTCATCAAGATGCTGTTGAAGCTTTCTTCAAGAAAATCGGTATGGATTATGGCAAAGAAGTCGAATTCCCACAGTTTGTCGAAGGATGGAAAAACTTGGCCAAACACGATTTGAAACTCTGGTCCCAAAACAAGAAATCTTTGATCCGTGATTGGGGAGAAGCTGTCTTCGACATCTTTGATAAAGACGGTAGCGGTTCAATCAGTTTGGACGAATGGAAAGCATACGGAAGAATCTCCGGAATCTGTCCATCAGACGAAGACGCCGAGAAGACCTTCAAACATTGCGATTTGGACAACAGTGGTAAACTTGATGTTGATGAGATGACCAGACAACATTTGGGATTCTGGTACACCTTGGACCCCAACGCTGATGGTCTTTATGGCAACTTTGTCCCCTAAACAATGACTGCTGTAAATGGCCTAGATTGTATTTTTTTCTCGTTGTGTAATTTTCATTTGATTTTAGTTTGTGTTGAAATATAAACTCTGATCAATGCTGATCAATGAAGCATGACATCGCGTATAATTCCCTAATCTGTCAGGGTGAGTACCCCTACACTAAGTCTACACACGGCTTAACTTTGCTTTTTTAATAATTTTTGATAACGCTTAATTCAGTGAAGTTAGACTAGGAGCACTTACCGAGGTCGTCTTTTTGAAAGAGATACTAAATTTCCAAATGAAAAGAATTGAATTTGAAAATATAATTAAGAATGAGAAACCTACATGAAAACAAATTTTTTCAAATAAGAGCATGTCGCATTCATTTTTTACCTTCCAAAAACGACTAGAATCTGACCGGACTGGTTTACATTCCGTCTTCGCAAAAGCTTAAAATTGAGGACTGCCATATACTGACAGATCACTTAACCGCGTCATCCAGTAGCTATCCAGGGATTTTTCTAAGTACTTTGAGCTGGGGCAGTTTTTGTAAACATAGATTGAATTTCTAATACAGTATGCCTGAAAGGTAACTTGCTCAGCAAAGCTGTGGATTAATGAAGCTGGGGGGGGGGGCTTGTGGGTGTTCAGGGGACGAAGCTCCTAAAAACTCTTGAATATAATTAGTTATTGTTGCTCATAAACAACAAAAAAGGTTAATTTCGCTAGAAAAAATCTCATTTATTTTGGGTTTAGTTTCAATTTAGTATTTTGGCCGGTATACGGACATAAAAAAGTGCTTCGGAAAATCCCTGCTATTAAAAAGCCTAAAATATATCCTGGATATGATAAAATAAGATATAAGAAAATGGAGGTTTTTGCAGAAGTTTCTCATTTGGATATTCACAATCCCCGACCATGTCTTTTTCCTTTTTGCGATCAAATTAGAGAAAGAGTAGAATTCCTTTGGGTAAAAATCGAATTTAGGATGTACTCCAGGACGAATTTAAAACATTTTCAACTTTTAAATCATTTGCAAATAAGAAAAATTACCCTCTCGACAAGCTCGAATCCGCTAAAGTTTAAAACGAACACATATACCCTTCTTCGGAGCTCAAATCCGTTAGTTTAAAGGGAAATCTTGGTCCCTCGAAGCTCGAAAATGAGAAAGTCAACTGACACACAACAAATGTTCGTCTTCGTACTGTGGGACGAAATTAACCCTTTGTGCCACGGTTATTTTTTTCTAAGTTTACTAAGAAAATCGCTAGTTCAAACTTTAAAGGCTTATATCTCCGGATGTAGAAGGAGTTAGAAGCTCGTCCATAGCTCGCTGGATAGCTTAGAGTCTCCTTTGGCAGCAGCCGATTTAGGAAGGGCGGGGTGGGCAGCTTTTCGGCTTAAAATCTCGCTGGAAAGACTCACTTTTGAATTTTCTTTTGCTTGACTATGAAGCCCAATCCAATTATTATGAGTTAGACCAAAAATGACGATTTCTAACTCAAACTGGGCATTTATAGCCCATGTCCAATATACTAGACATTAGCACTTAAAGGGTAAAACCTACTCAGTATTCAAGAAAAGTGTTGACAAACCTCCAGTTTTTCGGATTCTTTATCTTTCCATTGTTGTTTACAGTGCAGGACAATTTCATCGATCAATTTCTTGAGGTATTCGCTACTCGTGTCTATGTTGTTCAATATCATCTATCGAAATAAGAAATTGTAAACTATAATCAAACCTTCCAAAGAATCTTTAATTAAGTACCGTGAAAGGTCCTAAATCAAGAAGGAATTTATATTTGACGCATTTATACCAAACAATATACCAAAGGATATAAACAAATCTAAAGGAATAACTTTCTAGAGAAAAACCTATACTAGCCAAAAAAGAGTGTATGATAAATAGGATGATTATGGTGAATAGGAAGAAGTGCTTTACAAGGTTTTTAGTAACTTTCCAAGGTTTTCAAGGTTTTTCCCAGAAAATTGATTGTTTTCAAAGTTTTCAAGGTTTTCAAGTCCCGTGAACACCCTGCAGTTGTTTCTATGATTTTTTTCGGAATTTTTAAAAAGCAGAGAGTTCTTATAAACTGATTTTCATACTGATACATCTTGTTCATTTAAATGACAGCAAAAGCATGAAAATGTTTCTGGCATTGACTATACTCACTAAGAATTCTTTTTTGGAACTTATCAAATCAACAATGGGAGTGGTCTGTATTTGTAGTTTGCCTTGAATCATACCAGAAAATTCTGCGATGCTGTAGAAGGAAAAAAATATGATGAGATTGAGGCTAATTACACAAATTTCCATTTGCAGATTCATATAAAAAAGTCACGAAAAAACGTCAAAAAAGCTCTGACTGACTGAGACATGCAAATATTATCTTTAAACTTTGGACATTTTGAAGAAAATATGTTTATGTATGCAATTTTTTGTGATTTTTTACATGAATCTCTTTATGGAAATCCGTGTATTGCACAACCATAATCCGTTTCCAGCATGTGTCTTCTTTTCGGGGCCGAAAATGACCAATTACCATTCTTATGATTTTTATTCAGGTTTCAGCTCCAATCTGGGAAAGGGCCAATTTTTGATGGTGACGATGGCTAAAGCTCCTTCCTTCCATGTTTTATTACCACTCTGATTGTAAAAGGTTGATAGCTGAATGCGCCATGGAAGATTACAAGTGTATTCTTTAATCAAGTAATTATAATAGACACTGGGGTAAACGACTCATAATACGGTTGAGGGAGATAATTGTACATTTCGATTGTTTGAGAAAACAAATGATGTTCAAGCTTTGTCCGCAAAGGATTAAGGGGTATGATTTTTAAAAATTTTTATTGATCTCGTTTTAAAAAAGTTCTTTAGCTCTTTCTTTTTTGTACCTCTTGTAGGAAGAAAGTTTAAGATTAAGACTAGAGTACCAAGTCGGGTACATTAGTGAAATCTGGTGTGAGAACATGAAAAATCAGCAAAATACAGTTAGTTGTATATCCAGTGTATAGCTCCTTATTTTAATGTTATTTTGAATATTAGTTCAAACTTGCTCAAATCAATAAATATAATGTTACCTTCCACTAAGAAAGCCGAGTGACTTGACTTTCCCTTTAAAATAAGACTGGTAGTTTGTTGTGATTATCGAGCTAAAGTAGAAAAACAGAGAAGGTAAAACTGACGAGCGCGTATATTATAGGAAGTTTCAATTTTCTCCTGATCCTCTAGTATTAAGATGGTGCGATACGAAAATGATTGGTCACCGCCAACTCAAAACTCAGCAAACGAGTAGCCTAGATTGTTTTTAATCTCAACTAGGCGTGGGAGCTGAGAGTAGGTTGACGCTCCACCTCAGCAGGCATTCGACTTCCAAGGTCTAGCGCAAATTGAAAAGGCTCTACCGACAGCCACCAGGTGAAAATACTTACCTACTTTCTGTAATTCGAGCTGGAACACCACTCCCTTCAGTTAGAAAAGGACATACAATACTCTAATATGAATATTTCTCTAATTCGAAGAAAATTCTCTGTACCTTGAAAATCAAATCCGAGAGAGTACAAAATAAAAACTACCTCGCATTATTTAAAACTGCACACATGATATCGAGGTTGGATGTTGATAAAGTCCTCCTGGAAAAAAAGAATTAGACATAATTTTACTCCGATCGATTACGATCTCTTCTAGTAAAAAGGTCTATAAAATACACAATAACGCTTTTCATTGCTTATTCATGATATGCACCACTGGAGAGTCTTCAGAGAACTTTAAAAATTTTCCACCCAATACGTCACTTAAACAATAGAAAAAGTGACGTATTGGGTGGAAGTTCTCATAAGACTCTGGTGTAAGAAATGGTGCATATCATGAATAAGAAAATTGCATTTCCCTTCCTTCCTTTCCAATTGCATTTATTATACGAGGTTACTATGGATCCATCCCTAGAGAGATTATAAAGTAGAGAATCTTCAAATGATAATGAACTCTCTCCAGTCGATTCGGCAGTTCAATCGATGAACAATACCTGAGAGACTTTTGCAAGATGAAGAAAGCATCGTCTACCATACTGGAAGTCAACGAATCTTCGTCACTCGCATCCATTGAAATAGCCTGTGTACAAAATCAAGGTATTGCCAAAGGCAAGTCAGATAATTTGATTTTTATGTTGGTGGGTTGAATTTTTAGATTCACTAGTTCACGACAAAATATGAATTAAGCCTGTTCCGAAAAAACTGACAGTCCGTTATTTTTAAGCATTGTTCTTGAGGGAGGAAAAGTAAAGTAATACCCCGTTGGAAAAACAATTTTAAGTGCATTGACGTAAGATTTGGTGAATCTTTTAAAAATTTGAAAATGATGATGAGAAATTTTTTTCTTCACTTTATTAGCATACATCAATGCACTAAAAATACCTCTCAGACAAGAGTACAGTTGACTATCTCGCTCTCTAATTCGATCTTCAAGGGACCCAAAATTTTCTTCGAATTAGAGAAATATTCGAATATCAGAGTAATCTAAAGAATCTTGAAAAACTACTATCATTTTTTTAAAACATACTTCATGTTTTTACACAAGGAAATAAAATATGAATATAAGTATTATTATTTACCTAATTTTATTATATCGAATAAACGCCCTCCTAAAATCTTAAAAATTTAATAAACGCCCCGGGCGTTTATTCAAAGTAATACGGTATTTTCAATTCGAATTCAAAATCAAATCTATTTTCATCGCCATGCAGAGATCAACCTTAAAAATGTATTTTACCAAGCCAAACAGGGCATTGCAAATTGAATTTACACCTACTTTTAATAGCATTTCTTTCATGAAATATCCTTCCATCTCAACATAGTCCCCCATCACAGTCTGTAGTTTACGGCTCAACCCACAGTTTGATAACAAAATGTCTTTCAGTTTATCCGGATCAGCTGTGATGAATAAAAAAATTCGTTCGCTTATTCATGATATGCGCCATTGCAATGTTTTCCACGGACCCAACAGCTTATTGGTTGTAAGTGACGTAAAATCAGTCAATACGTCACTTTCAACCAATCAGCTGTTGGGTTCATGGAAGACATTGCAATGGTGCATATCATGAATAAAAGCCGGTCTCCACTGACGCGCGCTGTTATCGCACTTTTTGGTTTCAATCCTTTTTGGTTGGAAAAAAGATTATGTAATAAAAATGTAGCGCGCTCGAAAGAAAAGTTGAGCACATTTCAACTTTTTTCAACCGTTACGTCAGATCGCGCCAATGGAATTACTTCATTTTTCTTTTGACCAATAGCGTGGAAGTATTGTTCGAAAAAGTGAGATCGGAGCGGGCACAAGTGGAGACCGGTCTTTATTCATTATATGCGCCATTGCAATATCTTCTGACATTACATCACGGTCCCAACAGCTGATTGGTTGTAAGTGACATAAAATCAGTCAATGTGTCACTTTCAACCAATCAGCTGTTGCGTCCATCGAAGACATTGAGATAAGTCACCACTATGGCCTATCCAAAAATAAAGACCCCCCTGGATGGATATCATAATGTTACGCTGACACGCTAACACGCTAACGCTAACACGCTGCCTGAAAGGGATTGGGATTCAAACACAGTCCATTGCGGTTCAAAAATTCGATGGAAACGCAAACACTATTGTTTTTACCTTCCGGCCTTTCATCTTCTGGAATTGATTCAAGATCACTCTGAAATAGTTAGAGAATGTAAATTGAATTCTGACAAACCTATGTAAGTAGAGTCTACGATCAGAGTCAGAGAGGAGTCGATACATAGCTATTTAGTCATGTCGTCGAATTGCGAGTAAAGTTACATTATGTCGAATTTCTCTGTGTACACTTAATTTGAGTAGAAAATACTTTTCAGTTAACTAAACTAGTTTCTCTGAATGAAATTTTGTGAAAGTACACTAGGGTAGTTGGTCTTTACCAACAAATTATTTTACACTCAAATCATTGCAATGAAATCAAACTGAAAGGTGCTCGATGATAAACAAACAAGATACCAGAGCCAAGTAAAATTTGAAAATAGTGTTCTTGATTACGTTTTACAAAATAGTTAGTAAAAGCATCAACACCTAGAAAAAAAACATCTTTTTAAATACCTGTATCCGCTTTTTTAAGAAATTCTGATATAATTCAGTCCTCGCACTCAATAGCACAATTTCTCCCAGTAAAATGTCCAACTCTTTTGGATCGAACCTGAAGAACAATGAAAAGGAGAAGCAGATTACAAGAATGAATTCCAATAAACATATAGGAGACCTGCTCATAATTTTTAAATTGAGATTCAAGCAAACCCAACTTTCCAAAAAACCTGGTAAAAGCGGAAAATTCACACAATGTCGTAAAGGAATGGACGGAGTCACACAGTCAGGTTATCATACGGTTAATTACTTTCTTACTTTCTATTCAAACATTCAATTTGCATGCTTTAATGCAATCAAAAAAGTCCTTTCATGTGTTCACACAAATTTGCTACAATGTTTCACTATCCTCTTATACGTTTGTTATTTCGTAATAGTATAATTATCCGCCACACCTGTGACACTAAGTACGGCTCTAAAGTAGCTGCTTGAAAAATATCTTTGAAATTGGGTAATTGGTCAAGCTGTAACAATAGTTTCTAAGACATATTTCATACTTATTTATAATTTCAAGACAATACTAATACCAAACCAATTTCTAAAAGATTACACAAAATCACAGACATCTTAATACAAATTGATGATAAGACTTACTTTTCCTTGACTTCAGTGCTTCTTTGAGATTTGGGAACAGATTTCAAACTTCTATTGATGTCCTCTTTCTAAATACAACATAAACTAGACCAGGTCAATTTAACATTATTCATAACGAATTTAGATAATAAACCTAAGTTCAGGTAGTCTTTCTAAAAGACAAAGCCTTAGTTCAGGTCTTTTTGGTAAAAGGAAAAGCCTTCAGTCAGTTTATCTTTGTAAAAGGAAAAGCCTTAGTTCAGTTCAGATCGTTTTTGTAAAAATCACAACTAACTAAAACAAATTCGTATAAACATACTCAACATTCTTACTTTTTGTGATATTGATGGAGAAAGAACTCTAAAAATTTGGGGAGAGGTCTTACCACTTTTTCAAACTTTCTGGAAGTCAAAAATTCTTGTATGATATGTTTAGCTTGAGAATCACATTCTGCCTAAAATAGAAGTTTTACAAAGTATCAATCAAAGGAAGATATATCTTTTTTATAAGCATATCTAGGCTCAGATATGGTAAAAATTTAAGCATGTGCTAAGCATTACATGTATTACATAACATGAGCCTACATTCCCCGATTTAAGCTGTTTTGACTGGGATTTAATGAATTTTCGGAATTTCTCTAAAGTCTTGCTTATGATATAAACATTCTTCAAGCATTTTTTAGCCTTGTCATTGTTTTGGTCTAAGCATCTCCAAATCAGTTTTTGGATTTTTGTATTCTTATAAAAAACCTGTGTATGATTTCAAGGAAGCGATCGAATAAAAAGTAACAACGAAACAGGCTGAATCATATCTAAGGTTTTGATATCGTTGATATTAAAAGTTGATTCTGTTTGCTTGTTATAAATTACAAGCTTTTTCACATTGAATTGATGTGGATATGGAGCAAGTTTGGTTGGAGAGAGGAATGGATAAGCGATGATCACCTATAACATATCTAACCTGATATCAGACATGTGCCTGGGTCTACAAAAAAAGACAATAGTAACCTGTAACTCTCGAAGAACTGTCAGCATTTTCCCAGGTCCTAAAAAGACCAAAAGATTGGAAAAAATGAGTTGCCACATAAAACTAGAAAAATTTGATGAAAGCCAGTTATTTCCTGTACCGGTTACATTCTAGCCAAATAGAATTGCTAACATAGCTCTCTTTCTTTTTATATTTTTGTCTGCTTGATAAAATACTCAAATTTAAAATTGTGTTCTGTGATTAATTTTCACCTTGACTTTTTTTTGCAAATCAAGAATCTAAAATTTTCACGTGGACAGAATTTTGCGAATCAGCCTCTTTTCTACTAGATTTCTATCATTTTCCTAGAGGTTTTTGTCATTTTTGGGATTTCAAATTTTTCGCGAGGACTAATTTCCGCAAAAAAAACGGCCAAACTTTGCAAAAAACGTGATCTAGGGTCGGGTGACGACAAACCAAGAATTTTTTTAAGTCCAGCCCCACTTATGGGTACTTTTTTCAAAATTGAACTCAGATGAATATACCGTAGTAAGTATCGACAAGTGGTTGATGATCCTCGATCATCCTTGCTATATTCTCGAACAGTTTTGTCAAAGTCTCTGCAAAGATGATGTTTGATTTGCGATCTATGAAGGAGAGAAGGAAAGCAACAATCTAAAAACACATTTTCCTGATTCAAACTGTAAAAAATAAAGTAGAATTTCACATATAAACTCCCTTAAAAAGGCAGCAAAAACTACTAAATCCTGACAAAGGGAAATAGAAAATGAAAAGACACAAAAAGCTCAAATTCATGGATAAATAAAAAGTTTAACTTAAAATTTTCAAAACTTTGGAAAAACTGCCGAAAATTTGAAAAATTGGGCAGTCTGTAAAGCAATGCAAATGGAATAAAAATTTAATACTAAAATCATTTTTATTTCGCTTCTTGGAATTTCAGGGTCGGTTGGGCCTGTAAAACAACTAATTAAATTGGTTTCGCCGTAAGAAATTAATACCTCCAGAAGGAATTTTAAGTGCTGCGTCAATTCTCAAATCAGCTGCTTCTGCTATCTAATAATGAAAAGGACAGGAAGATACCAGGTAAACTATTGTTGTAAATATGAGAGATTGAAGGTCAATCTTCTAGTGCTGCAAAGAAGGAAATTTTCGTTGGTTGGTAATTTTGTGAGTATAGCTAGAATAATTTAAGCAGGGTGCCTGGGGTTTCTTTGTAGGGAAGCTTTTCAATTTTTAAAAACAATAAACTTTTGTTATAAAAAGAATTGAAGGATTCTCATTGTGTTTGTACCTGGCTTCGTAGATATTTTGAAAATTTACTCAGACCAACATCTTGGATACCAACCATTGGAAACAACTTCAAAAACCTAAAACACACCAAAATGTAAAATATCAAATCACAATATTATAAATAATAAATAAAAAAAATATATAACTAATTACAACGGATGAAATCATCCATAGAATAAACCAAAATGAAACTTAAGTGGATTAAATTAATAGTGGATTAATATTTTTTTTCATTTTGACAAATTTTGGCCTTTTTCGCATGGTTCCTTTGTACTAAAAATCTTTTCATTTCAAATGCATTTTCTCACCTAGCTACTTGTCCTTCATTCCTTCTATTGATAGCTTCATCAAACTTCAGTTTAACAACATTCTGTAATTTTTCTTGTGCTTGATGCAAATAGGTGAACGAAGCATTCAAATCCGCTTCTGTAAAAAATAATTTTTATTGAAAACAATTTTTAATACCAAAGTTCATCAAATTTGGAGACTATAAAAACACTTTTCAGAGAGTCTGTTTTGTGTTAGGGTGACTTATGTTATCCAAAGATGGATTATAATACGTAGCATAGTCATTAGCATGGTCTAGTATTATATTGTTTTAGCTTATTGTCAAATTTCTTTAGCTGTAAATAAAAGGCAAGTTGCGATTTGCATACTTTTTGATCACATTACCATTTTTGACTCTTGGGATTGGTTTATTTTCTAGTCACATAATCAAAAACTATATGCAAAACAAACCTACTTGTGTACGGAAACTCTAACTGTTAACAATAGAAAAAAACAAAAGCCTTCCAGACCAGGCCTTTTTATAAGAATTATGATGATAGAGTGGGTAAAATATACAACATAAACACTTTAAAAGGTGATAAGATTGTGAAAATGAAAGACAGCCGATAAAATTTAGTACAACTTAAAACAGAAATTTTTAATCCAGATGATATAGTATGGTGATTAAAATTACCTTCTGTATCGACTGGTAGAATCTCCCTCATTGCTCTCTCATCCAAACTCAAGTATCGACTGATGTAAATTGCAGCCTGAAAAAAAAAGTCAACTTCAAAATATTATCGTGATCATTAAGAATGATGGATCTCCTTTTACTATCAACATTATGTATGGTGTTCCTACTACAAAATTGAATCTGGTTTTCAACAGAGATACACTTTTTTTATAAGAACCAGTAAATTTTTCTGAGGCTCGGCTGTTCTTATTTTTTTGGCACTTTGAGCCTCAAGTCAAATTGTTCTTATCCTGTTCTTATTTATATATATATATACCCAATTTTTACTAGTTTAACTCCTAAATTGCATGAAATTGAGTAATTTCAGGATCAGCATTGTTCTTAAATTGTTCTTATTTTCAGCAATTTTGAGCCTCATTGTTCTTATAAAATTGTTCTTATATAAAAAAAAGTGGAAGCGGCGATAAAAACCTACCGTTTCATACTGCTCATCTTTAAGTGAATCTTGTACCCCATCCACACAAGACTAAAAAAAGTTTTTATCATTAGAAAATATTTTTCTGAATAAGAAAAGTAAATGAAAATATTCAGGCACTCATAGCTAACATATGCCAGGCCATTCCAGTCCAAATGTCTACAATTGGGTCATATTTTGCCCCAAAAAACTTTTCTCTTAAACAGTATCCTTGTTTTTTTGGATACACACTTTGATCTTTGAGGTTCTGTAGCCATAAGGAATTTTACCTTCAAATCAAGAATATCATCTACTCGTTTTATGGCTTCTTGAACCCGTCCCTAAAAATATAATGAGGTAAAATAACAACCATATCTCAAAATCACGAGAAAGAAAGATATATATATTTCTATATATATAACATATATATAACATTTCTGTTTTTCTGTTCCATCAGAATTATGTACAAATAGTTTAGATCTTTTGTCATCATTTGATATCACATACCTGTTTTCCATTTTATGAATATTCATCCTGAGCATGTTGTGTTGTTGTGTCCTCTTGTTGGTATTGTTTTGTCTCTTTTTGTTTATTACATTTTTTTGAATAGTTGAAGGTTCAATACTTCTAGACTATATATGTATATTCAGCTATTTTACTTGTTACCAAAACAGACCAAAAGCTAAAATAAAATAAAGTGAAAAATACCTTTGCAATATCAAGCTCTCGGACTTTGCTGCTAACTTTCTCAGCCAAAGAACTTGTTCTTTCAATCACATCTGAAAGATGGCTAGCTTCTTTCGTCAACACTGAAAGGTTTGGCCTATTTAAAAAAGATATAAATTAAAACACACAAAAAATTGTAATGTATTTTTCAATGTTTGATTTTGTAAAACCTATAAATAACAAAATCTCTTTTTAAAATGATCAAAGATTTATTATAACAGTATAACAATGTTGATCCATTGGACAGAGAATACAAAAAATCATCAGACCTGTTCTGCCTTTCAGGAAAATTGAATTTACATCCTTTGTCTAAAACAATGACTAAAAGGTCTGATTCGACAATGGAACATCCTTATAATTTAGAAGATACATTTTGATCTTCCATAATATGCAAAAGAAAACTTACAAAAGCTTTTGTATAGATTGTATCTTGCAGTCGATTTCATGATGATTTTCCAATATTGTATCTAATTCTTCATCAAGCAAACACTACAAAGAAAATGTAATTGCAAAGATTTTCACATCTCCAAGAACATAAACAGATTTTTTAAAGGCCATTAAATGATATTTCAGTTGATGGTATGATTATTTGAACCTTGACTATTTTCTATCGTTTCATATCACTTTTTTTTCATCACTTTGTGCATCAAAATCATCTTTGTTTTGATAAATTTTGAAATATTCATCCAGTTGACTTGAAATTCTGTAAGTGTGCACCAAATATGAATCAGTATGAATTGACATCTTTGATAAAAATGTTGGCATCATTGGTGACGTCATCATTGACATCATCTATATTTTGATTTGTACAGAAATTTGGTCAACAAAATGGTCAGTCTCATTAAATCAAAACATTACAACCACGGCATTTCCCTGATAAAAATTTTAATTACGTGACCATGCAAAATTTTAGACCAATGAAATCGTTTCTTTTGCCCAGATTAAAGTTGTGTCTACACAAACATACAGGAAAAGTTAGTAAAAGAGAGTAAAAAACTGGGGTTCAAATTAAAATATTTTCCTTCTTGCGAAAAATACCAAAGACTTTAAAACGCCATTTATTTAAGAAAAGACTTTTATAATACAAATACATCATGAAATGTAACCATCACTTCCGATAAACCATATTTGTTTTGGTTCTTTAAAAGGTTCAAGGTTTGTTTACTTTTTATTTCAAATCATTTCTTAGACTGAATCAGCTACAACAATAGCTGGTTGAAATTTAAATCAAAGTTGAAAGTTGAAGATTTTTGTTTTTATCAGCGTCCATTTTGAATTTTTGATTTACGCGATTTGGCTTACACGTAGCACTTGTGGAATGTGCCCAACCTTTGCAATGGCGGACATGATTCGAGACAATTATATTTTCAAAGGTAAAACTTTGTTTTGAAAAATTTTGGCTGATAAGGCCGAGGGATGGAGGGGATCTAAAGCTTATCTGCCAATTGACTATTCCAAAAAAAATTGTACTAACTCTTTTCGCCAACCCTTCCTGGAGATCTTGAATGACAAATTTTCCCCAAAAAGGGGCTGGACAACAACTGTAGTATGATGATGTCATTTTGTGAGGAAATTGAATAGCCCAATGCAATAGAAAATTCAAAAGTTTTTCGTTGAGGACCCCTCATTTCAAGATTGATTGCTGTATTCAACAAAATATGTAGAAAAATCTTGACAGATCATTTTGTCAGCTGAATGGATGTGATGTATTTCCTTTGTTTTGCGTGTCTGGTGTTCGTAAAGTGTGATGTGTTGATAGGGTTGTATACCTTAAATTGATAATTTGTTCTTACAGAGTAAACAAGGGATTACATACAATATCACCATTTTAATTTATAAAAAGCTATTAAAACAGTGGCATTTAGTAAAGCTATGACTAGTTGTAGTCTTTAGAGAAGTCAATGACATTCCTTAAGCTATTTTTTTTCAAATTAAGGCTGTATTCCTCCAGCTCTTTTAGAACGCTGAAAAACGCTCACGGCTCAAAATTTCATAATATAAACTCCTTTTGGTTTATTAGCTGTATATACAGCTCATTTATTTTTGATCAGCCAATCAGAGAGAAGAAAACTTTCGATTTTAGTGTTTGTTTTTTCTTGTGTATGAATATTTTGCGATATTGTGCTGCGCAACACTTTTGCAATGGTTTCAATGTGCAGTCTAAGCTTAAACTCCTATATCACGATTACGGGATTTGGAGTGCGGGCTGATTTTACTTTCATTTTCAGTGGTCTCACTTTCGATTTCAAGCCAACATCTTAGCAACGGGTTGCTAGTCCATAGTTACAGGGATTTGTGCAAAAAACTAAACATAAAAAAATTCCCAAACCCCCTATTTCAATTGAACCAATAAAAATTGAAACTTGTCATGTTTCACTCTTTTGCACCAATTATTCAAAATCAAAATATTGAAGATTTACAGTTCTTCTTTTTTTCAATTATTTCTTACGGCTGATTCCTGGGTAAAATATTCAATCGTGTTTGATTGCGCCATCGCATTGATCTCGCCTTCCCACCCGTCATTATTGAATATTTGTCTATTTGCACCAACATTAAGTTTGTTCATACCCCATTGATATTGTATATCAATACAAAAGAAAAAAGATGCAATGAAGTTGCCACATTTTAAAGGAAAAGGCAGCGTGCTTGCCAATGAAAAAAAGAGTTTCTTATCAAAGCTAATTCAAAACTGTACTTTTAAAATTGCGAGTTTGTGTGCGAAGGTGAAAGCAAGTGAAATTGCATGCTTTCAGCAGTGGAGTTTGTGGACGAAATCAGAAAGAAATTGGCTGAAAAGATTTTTGTCTCAATACTTGTTTTTTAATCAGTATATAGTTGGACCCTCCCAGCCCCTTATCTGCCCAATAAAAATACTGATAAAAAATTTGAAAGTTTTTTGTAGAGGATCTGTTGCTACTGTAGTTTATTTTTAATGGGCAGTTCTAGAAAAAAAACCATTAGCCCCCCCCCCTCTGTGGAAGACAGGGGTTTTTGGATTTCTTTTTCACTTGGAAATCCTGAGAAATTTTTCCTCATTATACCATGAAGTCGGGTACAACACTGTACAACACCACCGTACAGAATCCCACTGTACACGGAATTGTCACCGTACGATTGTCCGGTGGATACACGCATGCTCACAAGGGTGTCGTGGTCAGTTGGAGTTTCCTTTATTTCAGTTTACCATTTTTTTTGGGCACGATACAAAATAGGTCTCTTTAGATGAAATACCAACCTCTCGCCCGTGTATCCTCAGGCTTTATTTTTTTACTGATGGGGGGAGATACTTTAGGCAAAACAGGTGACGGGTATGTACCGTGAGAGGTCCTAAAGCCGACACCACTGCCTAAATCCGATGGGGTCTTTCAAAGATACGAACTAAAATAAAAACAAACCTTTCACTGTGACGCAACGAAGATACCAAAGTGTCAACTAAACTGAGATAATTGATACACTGAACCAAATAACAATAATTGCTTCTTATAACAAAACATATTTTTTTATTGCAATATGCACAACGTCATAAATGACAACAGTAGTAACAGCATCATAAAAAGTAAAGAGATGTTTTAATTTTCCAAAGCACACGAAAATATAAAAGAGGTCTGTGTACGAGCGTGCTCAATTTGAAACGTTACGTAATCAAGCCTGGTTTTTATTACTTTACACTGGCACTTGGTTTGATTGCGGGCCTTCCGTAAATAAACATCTGGACTTATGGGTGGTAAAGAGGACGTTGATAGTTGCCGCCTCATTGATTCAATGTTTGTTATTCAAATTAAGTGCTACCGCATCCGCCCTTTTTTCAACTTCGCGCCATTTTTGCAATTTCAGTCAGGACCTCATTTCACTTTATCGATATTAAGCAAACGGCAGTGTGCGCTAAATAATCTTTGTTTCGCTTTCGATTTCAAGCAAAGGTCTTAGCAACAGGGGGCGCGTACATAGAAACGGGGCTCGGGGTAGAAAAATCTAAACATAGAATTCAAAAAAAATACCGATCATCGTATAGAGCACTAAAAAATACCCCCTTTCTATGTTTAGTTTGTTCTACCTTGGATTATAACTGAAAATATCTTCAAAAAAACCTTTGTCCGCTATCAGCCGCGCGGTAATCTTTGCCCGCTTCAATTCTTAGATAATGAATAAGAGAGGTGCGCTTAGCTAAGCCGTGCTCGCGGGTGATAAATTTATGTTTACTTATCTTGTATATTTTAGTGGTATTTATCCAATGAAAAGGATGTTGACAAAATATGCACGGGGCTGACAAAATATGCACGGCATTGATTATGACATCATTAAATATGTCAATGTTGATTCAACGCCCGTTAAAGAAAATAATTCGTAGATAGTTCCTTTTATCTTGAAATTTAGAAATACGAACAAAAAAAGATCAAATTTAATATTTGTTTCCTATCTAGATTATATTAGCGTTAGAATACGGTAAATTTTCACGAAAAATATTTCGCGATGGCGGTACGCCCAATCGCACCCACGGGAAAGTTCCAATTTTTAATTATCGGGAAATCGGGGAAACCGGTTCACCACGTGGATAAAAAACGTACGGAATGAAACCTGACAGAAGGATTTATTCAGATAAAGCTATATGAGGTTCATTACTTGTGGATTTTAAAACCTACATAAGCAAAAACGAAAGTTGTTGGGAAGGAGAAAGAGTAAACGCAAGACAGAAGGTTTGGTTGTGTTGATCAGGTATGTTTTTATTCTATCCGAACTAATGTTAAAAAAGACCAAAGAGGTCCTGACTGAATTTAGTCTGTTTGTTTCTTGATGGAAACCAGCCCAAGTTGTTTCGTATTTTTCCCGCACAAGTCACTTTTATTACAAAACTGTTATCGTTTTAAATATATGAGCAACTGATCCAGAATAAAAGGTAATTATTTTTACAACTCACACTTTTTAATTACATTAATTATTGACATCTTGACACCTAGTCCGCCCAGGTGTATACAAGAAGGCGGCCTGACATGTGTCTTGTACGGTGGGAATTCAGAAACCTGATAGACTTCCCACCGTACAATGTACGGCAGTATTTTTTGTGTACGGTGGGACATTTACGGTGGTAAAAAAAGGTTAGGCTCCCCCACCGTCGTACACCCACCGGACTCCACCGCGCAATGTACGGCTGTGTCCAGGGTCGTATACTTGATTAAACCAGCCAATTTTCAACAAAACATTTTTATCGTCTTGATGACAGTTACATCAATATGCCTTCTTACCTGTCTTTAAAAACATAAATAAAAGTAATCAACGGAAAAGGACGCGAAAAAAAAAGACATAAGTGTGAGAACAGAGTAATCAAACTCGTTAGAAAAAGTACCATCAGAAGTCATAAAAATTCAACCTGAATAAATGCAATCGAAATTCCAGAGAACTTCATAATTCCCCAAACAACATTACATTACTATGTCAAACTCCCATCACATAAATTTTACAATTACGTCAGAGTAGACTACGCTCGCCACCGAAGAGGTTTATTTGGAAAGGGTAATTATATTTTATTGTTCGCTTCTTTTTTAAAAGATTCGGGTTGGAAAAGTATGAATTTCTTTGTACATATTTTACCTACCCCAAATATTTAGGAGGCTGAGTTTTAAACGAATCGTCAAGTTGAAACGAACGATAAATGTATCAAGGTCTGTTTTATTTACCCCCTGATGACTTAACAAAAGAGACTTAACTCGATGTTACATTCCAATTATTGAAAGTTTGTGTCGGTCTTTTTATAATGAGCGAGACGTACGTTCTCTGATTACGCAATAGACCTTTTTTCAAAGAGGCCACCCTGTTGAATAATTATGTATGTAGTCCAGCAGAAAAACAATGATAAAACCATGCATGATTATTACAATATGCATGATACAGTAATTATGCATGACTCTATCATTGTTTTTATGGCTGGACTACATAATTATTCAACAGGACGTTCTCTTTGAAAAAAGGTCTATTTTCATATTATCATTTTCGAGGCATTTTGATGTAACTGGATGATATGGAAGATCTTTTGGCAAGTGTGAGCATGTTTTCAAGAAATACTGAGGATATATGATGAAATTCATGAAATTCTTTGCTTACCTCTTGCTTTTGTAGAGTACCGTGAAGCTTCTTGATTTGATCAAAATCAGTGATTGAATTTATATCGATATCAAATGTTGTTTCGATTTCGTCCGCCATTTTGTTTAGAACTTTTCGATTTCCACGAATTTAGTAAAAGTTTAAATTACCGAACGAAAGTAAAGCAAATGAGATTTTTGATAGTAGCCATGGATATGGCTTCATTCGAAAGCGAGGCTGACTCCCAAACAACCAGACGCACAGAAACAAGCGAGCAAGGCCGATAAACAAAGTTGAAGTTCAAAGCCGCGAAAAGTTTCTGGTGTTGAACAGTTGAAGATTTAGTTATTTTATAGGATTTTATATTGGTTTTTAGTTTATAATGTTTAGAAATACTTTCCAGTCAGGATTTCTCTCAATACTGTATAGTATTGGCAGTAAACCGCTGCAAATTTGGGATAAAACAGTAAGTATTTTTTATAATTTTGAAAACATTCTTTTGTAGCCTGGATATTTATTCCTATTTCTAAAAAAAGGGTGATAGACTTACATGGGGTACCCTGATAACAGCTGGTAATAATTTTCTTACACCCTTGGTAAACCTCTGAAGGTGCTTGAAAATGCACCAGAAATTCAAAAACTAAATTTTCCTGGCCCTAATTTTTAAAACACACAATCGCGCAAATATCAGTTCGGCAAATTGCATAGATCCGCAACGTTGCGGTTTTTTGCAGCGTTTCCCCAGGGTTGCGCTGCTATTTTACGCAACACTTCCAATTGAAGCTTGTGATTTTAAAAATTATGAGCGCCTACCAATTTTCTTCTAAACACATGCAAAATCAGGCTTTCTTGAACAAAGTAGCGCTTTTTTGAACAAAGTAGCCTTACTGCCAAGAATGATCGCTAGGTAGGAGATTAAAATGCTAGGGTGAAAAGTTTCCTTTTGAGTTGTTCTTCAAAATGCACATTATTTTGGGACCCCGGTCCAGGCGCCCTGCGATGCTGGTTTTGGTCCATAGGCTAGGGCTGCGAAATTATGCAGCGGTAAAGCTGCGGAATTTCGCAACGTTGCGGAATATCACAACGCTAAAGATGCAGAATTTCGCAGCGTTGCGGATCTATGCAATTTGCCGAACTGATATGAGAGGAGACTCTCGAGAAAAAATTCAGCCAAATCTCCCGCATTTTCAGGATTTTCTCCTGCACCCTCCCGCATTTCCAAAAAATTTTTCGATTTCCAGAAAAAAATTCTGATTTTGAAAAAACAGAAAAAAATTTTCCATCTTTTTGGAAAAAAATTTTCCCGATATTACAATTTTTGGAAGAAAATCTCCTAATTAGGATTTCTGAAAACCAGAAGAAACATAATATTTCAGATTTTCGCTTCAAAATGAACATCTCAAGTTGGCAGGTCTGTTTTTAACGAAATTAAAATTCAAAAAAACTTTGAAAAATTACCTAAATTTGAGTCAACCTCAAAAACTAATTAAAGAGTACACAATCTGTGCACAGCTGGATAGGCTATTTCCCAGAAATTTTGCTGCAGCCATACACTGGCCAATTTACACTTGCAGAATTTTAATTTTAGTGTGTACAGTAATCAAGGCCTAACAAATCAAAGAACTATCTCTGAAATTAGTTAACAAATTTTGGTTGGTTGATTAGCAATCAATCCTTTTATAGACCTTTTCTCAGTCAGTTAGTCACACTAGGAAATCAAGCAAAAAAAAAACAACATCAGTCATCTACAGGATGTATTTGCAGCAATAATGATGATAGTTACCTGAATCAAGTTCAAGTGTTCAAGTTCCCAAGACAGATAAAATTAAAACTTGCAAACGTACAGCCAGCCAGAATATCAACCAACCAAACTTTGTCATTCAATTCTCGAGATAGCGCTTCAATTTTTAAGGCCTTGTTTATACGCTAAAGTAAAAGTAATTCCGCACATGTAAATGGGCCTGTGTTTGAGGTCCGGCAAAATTTTCAGGAAATAGCCTATCCGGCCGTGCGCAGATCTAGGTGGGTTCCGTCTCCTCCGTAGATTTTTTCCTTGGAAAGTTGATCTTCAAATTAGTTTTCAAGGTTGGCTTGGCACAAATTTTTTAATCTATGGCTCAGAAACTTTAGGCAATTTCTCATAGTTTTTGAAAATGTTAATTTCATTAAAAGCGCCGGGTTATTTTGCCAATTTGTGTGCACATTCGCAATCAAAAAATGATTACCTCTATCTTGTTTTTCCAAAAGTCAGATGAGCTACAAGATGACCTGATTTTTAAATAAAAAGAATGTATGTGATTTCAGGGTCAAACGGATTGCCAAAACTATAATTGAAAAAGTATGATAATCATTATGAAAACAGGATAGTTTCGCTGCAACTTTAGGTCATTTTCAATCCAATTGTTTGCAATACAAAAAATAGTGCTAATAATCTTTCTTGTTATCTAAACCATCAAAAACTCTTGAAAGGTTTGGTTTTATTTGTCTTGAAGATTTTTGAAAATCAATGATATACTGTGAAAGTAGTTTGGGTATAAACTTATTTCTTTTTTTATTATTTTTGTTGGCGAAAACTTTTAGAAATCATTGTGCATCAATCGCTGTGCTCGCTATAATATAGCAAATTGAACCTGATTGGTCGAAAAAAACTGTGAAATATTTGTAATAATTATCAGAGCCGCGAACTCGCTCACTAAACAATTATGCGCAATTATTTCATTTAGTCGCGGCTTTTTTATCTTAGAAAGAGTTACCACGGTAAAACATATCAAAATCAAAACGTTCAAATCAAATCCTTCCTTCAATAAGTAGACCTTTCTCAAAGCTAATCACGATTGCCTGTTGCTTTGAAATAAAGAAGTGCAACCTTGTAACAATTAAGTAAACGTTCACCATCTCCCTCGCATACGCTATCATTAATATTTCGCAAAATCATGTTGATTGAAAACAAAGTCCCCTTTCAAGCTCTTTTCATTGATCCTTACAAACTTTTCAGCTCGCGATTGAGAGAGTGATATATATTTTTTTACTTCTGTTTTTTAGTTGATATAAAAGGTCTGCCAAACGCTTCACCGGAGAGCCTTTAAATTGTGAGCTTCCCTATAAACTTTAAAAATGATAAAAAGAGAACGGAGAGTGTATTCTCCTCTCGCTGAGCTAATGGTTTGTTTGCTCTTTCCATTGTTGGCCAATTACCTTACGAATGGTTTATATAAATCTAATAGCGAGAGATTGATCTCTTTCGTGTTCTTGCTTTCTCGTTCTCTTCAAAAACATGTAAAAAACCTAACAAATCGACACTCACACTGCTACTCTGGATTCTAAGACATTCAACGTTCTATAAAATGCAAATAAAAATAAAAACATAACAGTAAAGATTGCAGCCAAAGCAGCGATATAAACTTTCAGATTAAAAACATTGCTGCAGGGCTGTATTTTTAGGAAGAAAATAGCTCTAAAACCCTTGAAATTGAGCTTTTTTTATCGCGGTTTTTTGTTGAACCGCAATCTTTGTTTATGCAAAAGGCACCATTTTTAAAGGGGCGTTTTACGAATAATTATTACGGTTAATAAACAATAGTTTCTGATTCGCCAATTCATTTTCTTGCAATTTTTGACTAAGTCTGGGATGTTCTAAACGTTTTCGCCAACAAAAATCATAAAAAAAGATATAAGTTTATACCTAAACTACTATGAAAGCACTGTACAAGTTAAAAAATAAAAAATAATAAATAGATGAAAAAAGTTATCAAACTGTCAGAATCATTCAACTTTGAGAGAGAATAAATTTGTAAACATTAGATTATTTTTATTGGCAATCCTTTGGAGGTCTTGTAGTTTAGAATGTGCATTGTTGGGACCTCAAAGAAAGTCAGGCTGTGAATCAGAAACATTAAGTGTCAAAAAGGCTGTGAAACAGTCTACCATCTGGTTATCAAGGCTAGGAACTTTTATACTAAGATATATGAGAAGTATACTGAAAAATACACTCATTGCTTAGCCGCCCCGGGAAAGTGGCTTTAAAAGATCCACCTTAGATGAGACTAAGGGAAATGGGCAATAAATGCCTTAAAATCTTATTTTTTTTATTTCAGGTTCGGAATGGTCATATTAAAAGGATAACAGACAGTGATATTCAATCCCTTATATTAGAAATAAATGGAACAAATGTCAGGTATGAACCACTTTTTCTACTACAATTTTATACTAGGAGCAGCCAAACATGGGCACTTATTTTTGCTGGTTAGGCCTTCTGATTCTTCTGATCTAATCTTGACATTTCAGGCAAAAAATTTATTTTTGTGCTTAAATTTTTTATTTTGATGTGTTCAATTCATATAACAATCAAGTGGTTTATACATGCTTTTTTGTAAGAATGATGTTTTTCATTTCGTGATGGTTATTCTTAAATTTTTTGGGAAATAAAATATAAAATATTTTTAATATAAAATATTCTTGAGGTTAGTATTCAATCTAGCCTAATTCTTGCATGTAAACGTACCTCAAGCAAAGATTTGTAATTTTTGTGAAATTTTTCAACATTGCTGGGAAATAATTGGCAATTTACTGGTATAATTGCATTCTTAGGTCTAGTTACCAAATTCTATGATGGTGTTATTCATAGCATATTTTAAATTTTTTCATGAAAAATTTCATCATGTGTATTCTTATAAAGTATATTGTTTTAAAAAAAGGGTATATTTTCATGGGCCCCGGCGAGCCATTTTGAGTGAGGGGGCCAAAATTTTGGAAAAAAATGTCGCCCACCATGGTTGGGCGACGAAGAAAATTTTTCACTTTTTACACCCTCAAAACACCTTAAAACGATTTCTAATTGGGGAGAATAATAGTTTTTGTAGTTTGATTTGGTCTCAGACCAGCTTAAAATAGTAACTCTTAAAAACATATGACATGGTCTACCAAAAAGTGGGGGGGCCATGGACCGCCCGGCCCCCATGATTTTGTTGCCAGTAACATCTTCAATGATATTTTTATCTTCTTTTTTTTGGTTCCAAAAAAAAAGAGTTTTCACTGTTTTTAATATTGATTTTTGTTATCCCTTTTAGTACTACATATATAACGTGTCCGGCAGATGCTTCAAAAACACTTGGCATCAAACTACCATTTCTAGTAATGATAATCAAAAATATGAAAAAATATTTCACATTTGAAGTACAGGTATGTCCCAGACACAGCAGGAAAAAGGAGGAATAGTATCACTGAAAAATAACTCTGTTATTCTGGTCTGCAATTTGAATAATTTGAGTTCAACATGTAAAAATGTTGTTAATTAACAGGAAAGTAGTTTTGGGAAATGCATGCAGATGCATGTCTCCTTCAGTGATACGAGTTACCTTTTTTACTGTTACTTTTCATTATCAGATTTTGGTCTCACTCTTAAGAATTAGTTGATCAGTGTTATTCTGCCATTTGAATAATCTGTAACAAAATCTATTAGAGGGGTAACGTCACTTTACTGTAGCACTGGACAGATTAATGAGGTTTTAAGTATGGGCTTGAATTAAATTATGTTTGTCATCTTGACATCAGAAAGTTGTATCTTACTATGCTAAAAGAATTTCATATTTTGTGTTTGTCACGGGAGATGGTAGCAAAGCTGCTATTTCGAATGGTATGTCAGGGGGTTGATTCGAGTACGAAAGAGAGATTTTGTGTAGTTTTAAGACTAAATTGTTTTTACGTAACAGGTACTAGATGATAAAAAGGTACGAAGAAGATTCAGAGCATCGAACTACCAATCAACGACACGAGTAAAACCTTTCATCTGTACCATGCCAATGAAATTAGATGACGGTTGGAATCAAATTCAGGTAAAGTAAAAATTAATGAAACATTTAGACTCATTCTTCTCTATGGTGTGTGGCGTGTTTTTAGTGTACAAAAAAGTCTTTAAGTGAGCTGGAGGTTACCGTTTGTTTACCCTTTGAAATGATGAAATCTTACTGGTTAAATTTTCAAACACAATGAACATCTTCATAATATTGATTAGAATATTCTTCACGCACGCCCCTAACTCAAGAATGTCTCTTAGATAAAGAATGAGAATTATTAATTAATAAACTGAAAATCAAATATTATTGTTGTATATTTTGAAACTATTTTTAGTACGTATCTATGGCTGCACTCGGCCATTTTCACAAAAACGTGAAAGATGACCTTGCTAAGATGTGTGATTCGCAATGAACTCCAAACAAAAACCCTCAGATTTGAATTCAAAGGCTGTAAAACCACTTGATCAACACTTCTAATTTAATTACAAAGGGTTTGCTTGAGTATCATCATTATGGTCAATTTTATCTGCTTCGCCTTTTAGTTCAATTTATCAGACTTCACACGGCGTGCATACGGAACAAATTATATCGAAACCCTACGAGTACAGGTAAAATAATTTTCCTTATCTTCATCTATCAAATCCTGATTGCATTACCAAATTTTACATTTCAGCATGTTATAGTCAGGTAGAGTACCTCAAAATACCATACTTTACTAGTTCTTTTATCCACCAAAACTGATTTATTTAGTTCATTCCGCTAATTTAGACCCTCGAATATGACTTTGAA
This sequence comes from Clytia hemisphaerica, assembly GCF_902728285.1. Lineage (NCBI taxonomy): Eukaryota > Metazoa > Cnidaria > Hydrozoa > Leptothecata > Clytiidae > Clytia > Clytia hemisphaerica. The sequence goes on from NW_027104184.1 coordinate 1,115,186, forward strand.
CAATGACATTCATATTCTTTGCCGTCATGGCTCCATCTGAAAACTTGATTTTTAACATTTTTATTCGTTTTTGCATAGCTTTTGATCTAATTGACCAAATTTGATAAATAAGCCATCTTCAAAGTTTGAGTTTTTCTTCCTCTTTCCAATGAAAACACTTTAATTTACTATAAATGAATATAACTTTTCATTTTATAAAGAGGATAAACTTATTTCTGGTACACCCGGTAGAAAAGATGATGATTTGAAAAAAATATGTTGTCGTTTTTAGATTCACGCCAACTGCAGGATACGACGTGTATACTTCTCCGACAGATTATACTCTGAAGACGAACTACCTGCGGAATTCAAATTATATCTACCCGTACAAAATAATGCACAAGCTGTACAAAAAGCGGTGAGTTAAATTCCATTCGTTTTAAGTGTGCACCTTTTTTTACTACCATGTGGAAACCAGTCTCGAGGGAATTACGCCTAATTACACTGACATGGTTTCTACACGGTAAGAAAAGTCAAAGAAAAGCGAACGAACTTTGGTTTAAAGGTTAGAATGTACCTTTTCCAAATACGTCAAAATGTATTGTTATGTTAACCTATTTCCAACAATTTTAATGTCAAGATTGCTCAATATTATTGGTGGCTGTCACAAACTTATGGGAAGTGCTTTAATATATACCATTTCTGGATTAAATTTAGCTTGGATTAATCTGGATCAATTATCGCCATTTCCCAGAAATTTTAGAGTCCTCTCGAGATACTTATATACGAAGTAAATAAAATAAATTATGTGAACTATGGAACTATTAGATTAATTGATTCTTAATGAATCGCAAAAGTCTACGCGAAAACTGTCAACTAATACTCTCTTTGCATTTTATTTAGATGTGAACGGAATGGATTTTGGAATGGTCCGACACACTGTATAATATTATTTTGTTTATTTTTAAGAGCTTATTACATCATAACAATAATATCCTGCCTATATATCCAAATTCTTTGATTTTTTTACACATTTTCTCAATTTACAATGAAACCGACACGTAATGGTTTAATTTTGAGTTCGAAACGTTTTGAGATCGAATCTTTAAAAACAAAATTTTAAAGATGACAGTGTCTATCTATTCTGTTAATCTCAGGTTTTCGTTTTTGATTTTGCTTACTAAAAAAGAGACCAAGGTATAATTCATGATATGCACCATTGCAATGTCTTCTACGGACCCAAAAGCTGATTGGTTAAAAGTGACGTATTGACTGATTTTACGTCATTTACAACCAATCAGCTATTGGGTCCGTGAAGTAATGCGAGAAGACATCGCAATGGTGCATATCATGAATAGGAGAAATCATGGAGAATTTTAAAATTCATCAAGGCAAATCTTACTCGTATTGTAGTTTTTTTGCTGTGTAACGTCCTATCTACTCCCAAATACCTAGTTTAGACTAAATCTTTTATTGACCCTAAACAAGTCCAGATCGTGTTTTGATTGGGCAATTTTTAGTAAAAAAGGGTATTGATATTAATTAACAACTTATTTTTCATTATTGTACATAATTGATATGATGAAAGAAACGATATTATGATAATTTAATTAATCAAAAAAAGTGATTGTTTTCATTGTTTTCTTTTAATTTTTTGATTTTTAGGGCCTGGGACGAGTTGATCTTTTACATCAAGAATCTTCTGCTAAAATTTGCTCCAAAAAGGCCTTAATCTACGGTTTAAAGTTTTGATGACGTCAGCAAAAATCATAGATTTTAAACCTAAATATCTTGAAATCTACAATGTCGGTCAAAATATATTGAGAATTTTGGTTGATTCCTCGTTTTTAGCATTTTAAAGTTCGGGCGAGAAAGTCGCTTTTGGGCTATTTGTTAAATTTAATCGATATTTCAATTTGAGTGGGGTTTATAGACTTCCAGGCTATATTCTGAGCCCTATTGGACCATTTTCGAACTTTTGGATCATCAACCTTAAGTCTCATGTTAAAACTCTTTCCTCTTAGAGCGCTTCCAAATAGTTTGTGACTGTAAGATTTCGTGAGAATTTCCCTTCTTTCTCGTACCCAGAGCCACTTGCATCACTACTTAATTTTACCATGAAGGTAATAAAGATATAGATGGAGAGTAAACGTCTCGGTAATGATCTAAATGGTAGTTGAAATCTTTTATAAATCTATTCAAATCGGCTTTTCTTTGATGTACCATCATTGGAAGCAAAAAACATCAATTTATAACTTTATAAGAACAGAAAGAGGCTGGTTCGTTTATTTTGAAAACTTAATTTTGCGAGAAATCTTAGTTAAAATGCGATTCGAAATAGTTTCAACTGATTTAAGGATAAAACAATATATTAATTTCATAAGGATATATTTTTGGGCTGGCATTTTGTAAACATTGAGAGTCGCATCACATTATCATTGAAAGTTTCTTATCTTAAAATTTTCACGTCTAAGTGAGCAGCGGTTTTCATACTCTGACAAAATGATCGATACAAGGTTCCTAATCGTAACACGTAATTCTTTTTTAAATATATCGATGGCTTTATGGGCAGCTTCCTTTAGAAGTTTAGAGTATTGTGCTTATTATGTACTTTTCACGATCTTTCAGATATAAGAGTGTCGAAATTTATCTTTTTAAAATTTTTAAATTTTTTTGTTTGTACTGAAAATTGATGCCATCATTCATAAAATGCCCCCAAAATAATTCTAACGGACTAAATTTGAAAGTCAAGTTGAACAAGTTCAGTTCGCGCGCCCAACAGTTCTGCTTTGTCTTTAAATTTGCGAAATTAAATTTCACGAAAAAAAGGTGTAAATAAGCTAAATGTTGACGGAGGCTTAACACTTACACTGTTTCGAAAACATACTAAACTTTAGAAAAGACGCTCTATACCAATTATCCGCTTAATAGAGGTCCGCCTTTTGGAGACTTTTTTTATAAGGATTTGACTGGGAAACGGCCGGGGGGAAATATTTTGTCCGCTAATCAGAGGTGTCCGCCTTTTAGAGTGTCCGCAATTTGGAAGGTTCTACTGTTCGTGTGTTTAAAATATTCAGATTCTGACGATCAGCCACGCGCGGGCTGCGTGAATTAGGTTGTCACCTTGAAAAAAAATGGTAAAAGTTAACAGAAAAGACAGAAGAAAAGGTTTCAAAATCACCAAATAAAAGTAATTTCAAAAATAAATTTCGACTTTTCTACCTGAAATAATATGAATGGCAGATAAGAAATACGCGGTTGTTTTTTGAATCTCGTCAATACCGGATCTGAATTGGCCTCATATTTCCTGATGACGTCATCAACATTTCAGTAAGATATAAGGCTTTAAAAGATTGGCCTTATAATGTACTAACTAACTGGAAATGATATGGTTTATAGGGTTTTGATGGCGAGGTCAAGCAAACCTGAATATCTCATAATACGCTCGAAAATCTGCCTGGCTTTGTATAATGCTTATAAGGCTTATGCTTACAAAAGTAATTCAACACTAACAGTGTGACAACTTCAAACTGAAGAGGTATCATTGAGAAAATAATTCCACCACTCTATTTGGACCACTGACCTTTATATAAAAGGACGGGATTTCCTTGGAAGAGCCCGCTAACCGTTTGGGTAAAAAAAAAACAAAGAAAACCATATAGTCCAGGCAATATGGGGCATGAGGTACCACCTTGACGGCGAAAAAGGTTTGAAACTGTTTTTGGGTTCAAACACATCTAAATTTTGAGAATCGCGATGGTTTTCAGGCTAACCAGGGGGCAATAACTTTTCATAGGGGGTGTTTCGAGGGTACATGGCAATCGTTTTTGGAGCCGATTTGCCTGGGGTAGGGTACTGCATTTCAAGATATCTCATGAACTACATATCAAAACCTATTAAAGCTTTGCAGGGTTTTAGATAAAGCATCAACGATTGTGTGTGAAAAATTTCAAGATGGTAGCACGAATAATGTGTATTTTACAGACCCGAATATCAAAATTTTGTGAAAAAATCTAATTAAAAAAAAAGATAAAACTTTTCAATTTCACACAGGGCCAAATTCTTCCATGAAATAGATGTTAATGCCTTCATTGCTCGTAGTCGGTATAGTTGTAGCATTGTGGAAAGTTTTATGGATTTTAGACGACTATTTATTTATTTACAGTCCATTTATTTTGAAAAATTCGGTCAAAACTGCCCCAAAATACAAGAAAAATTTTTGACGTTTTTCTTTATAGCTCAGCTAAAGGCCAAGTAAACCTCAATAAAATTTCACAGATGTTAGTTTTTAAGGCCAGGAACATTCAAGTGAAGTTTCGAGATGATGGGATAAAAAATGTGTATTTTACAGACCAGAATATTTCGAATTTTTCATAAAAATTAAGATCTCTCTTTAGGTTTGACACCTCGACGTTGTCTGAGACTCATATTTTCAATCAATTGAAGCATTTATATTGATAATATCTATAACTATATATACATTCTTAGTTTAGAAGTCTGACTTAACAGTTGTTAAGTGCCTTTGGTATTTTACAGACCACTTTTCTGGCTGCTTTTGATTTAAATAAAATTGACTCAATTTGAAATATCTCACTTGTCATCAAGTCATGTAAATCAAAGTTGAAATGCTTTTAAAATTTTCATAATGTGTGGAAAATGCGTTCCTAATCAATTTAAATCAGATGATGAGACGATTAGATGGAAAATGTAATTTACAGACCAGATATATAAAGCGTTGCACGAAACCCCGCTACGTTGACTTGTGGAAGCAGACAAACAAATATATCCCTTAGACATTTTATTTATCTGATTGGTATTTTACAGACTAAGCCTTCCCTTTTTTGAGTATATCTATATAAAAGTAACTGAAAATGAATATATTTAAAGTATTATGCTGCACTATCAAACAAGACTGACACAGTTGACCTGTGTTTACATTGTAGTGGAAAAGTCTTAATAACGACTCAAACGTTAAAGGATTTATTTTTACACAAGTGTTCCCATTTCATGTCAGACACATATTTCATAACGGGACAGTGTCTGCCTATTGTTCTTTTATGCTGATATAAGCAAACAATGTTTTTCTATTCCTCTTTCTGACCAATCTAGCTCCACTAACGTGTCAATCCAATGGGAGAAAGCTTGTGAATTAAAATTGATGAGTAAGTAAACGATATCACTCTTATTTAAAAAGAAAACCTTTAAGTTTAATAATCTTGATAATTATTAAGCTTGCATTAGTACTAGTAGGACAGCCTAGATTAGTAGGATACATGCAACATTCAAGGTGGCGTATAGTACCTAATCTAAATTACAGATCAAAGCCATCGGTATCGGCACGTTAAGTCAAGCTTGACATTACTTTCTAGGCTTTAAAACCTTTTCCTAGTTCTAAAGTAATACAGTTTTTCGTCGATATCTTTAAGACTACACTGCTAATGAAGATTTTGCTGTATCAACTTAAAGAGAGTATGGTGGTATCCGTAACCCAGAAAGATTAGTAAATTTTTTACTTGGGGCCTTATACTACATCAGATATAATTTTTTTTTTTTTTGCATTTATCGGTTATCTCCGAACAGACCCTGATTGATCCACTAAGTTGTACGAGAGATCACATTCGCAACATCACTTTAGATTAGAGGGTTGAAATGGCGATCTGATATGAGAGATTTATCTGGGAACTTGTCTAAAAAACCTTTTTTTGTGCTGGTTTTTAAAAGGTTTTCAATTTTTAGCATAAAAATCTGAAGAAGAAAGTAGCTCCAGTCTACGCTAGGTTATGCGGTTGATTCTCACTCAGGTCTTTTTATTCGAATCAATTTAACCAGGACGGGATGGGATGTTGCTTACGCTAAACTGTGTAATCGCTACCTCCAACTTTTATACGACCACCTTAGACCTACATTGCTGAATCACATTTACTGATGACTACTATGCATCTGATCGCCGAACTCCTCGAGACAACGCTGAGATGTGCTTTTGTCTAAAACATTATCTTCCCAGGCGAGCGACGAGGAGAATTCGGTAGTAGCGGTCAAGGCGCTAACCTGTACTATGACTCACCCCTACACACCAAACCAACTGAGCTAACAACCACTAAGCTAACCATAGCCACCAAGTCTTAAAATACCCCTTAAAAGCAAGAGATAGTCAATCCCATTGGATACTTTTCTTAACCTTATTCCCAAAGATTCAATGGATCGTTGAGACAGGGATCTTTTAATGATCAAATCTAAAATGATATTCAATTTTGGTTCTTTAAAGAAAAATTGCAAAAATTATTTTTTTTTTTAGATTTCTCAATTTTTGGCCTAAACTCACTCAAAAATGCTGAAAAACACCAAAAAATCACATTTTCAAAATTTTTTTTTTCACTTTGTTTAACCCTTTAAGTGCCGATGTCGTATATATACGACATGGGCTATATAGGAGGGCGAAGCCCTCCTGTAATGCCCAGTTTGAGTTAGAAATCGTTATTTTTGGTCGAACTCGTAGGAATTAGATTGTCCTTTATGGTCAAGCAAAAAAAAATTCAAAAGTGAGTCTTTCCAGCGAAATTTTAAGCAAAAAAGTCAAAAAAATGCAAAAAATTGACAAAAATTCACTTTTTTGAGATTCTGACCGTTTTTTGACTATTTTTGGTCAACGAGTGATCCAAGAACCTCCAAATTTGGCCCTGTTTTACTTTATTCTGTCTTCTAGTGAATTGATTTGAAATTTTACCACTGGGCACCTTTTCATCAGTTCAGTCAGGTCCGCGCACCTACCCCCCCCCCTTGGCCGCCGCCCACCACGCCCTTCCTAAATCGGGCGGCGCCGAAGGCGCCCAAAAGAAAGAAGAGACTCTAAGCTATCCAACGAGCTATATACGAGCTTCTAATTCCTTCTAGATCAGGAGATATAAGCCCTTAAAGTTTGAACTAGCGATTTTTTAAAAAAAACTTAGAAAAAAGGACCCTGGCACTCAAAGGGTTAAAACCATTCAACTTGCATTGAAGACGATTGTCTCTTGTTTCCCTGTAAAAATAATAGCGAGTACCAACATTGATACAATCAATATTTGAGAAAAAAGGGAAATCTACCGGGAAGTTTTGAAAACCACAATCGATTTATAAGTGCTCTAAAGTACGTTCGTTGAGTTTTAACGCTAGACTTAAGACTTAGGAGGACCTTAGGATCTGAGGATTCAAAAGTTCAAAAATAGTCCAATAAGGCTCAGAATATAGCCTGGAAGTCTGCCAACCCCTCCCTAATTGAAATATTCCATTAAATTAAAGAGACTTTCTCGCCTGAACTTTAAATCTTGAAAAACGTTAAAATAACCGGAATTCTCATTATATTTCAACCATGATTGTAGCGCAACATTATTCTTGGTAAGTTTAAACTTAAGATTGTATTTCTTAAGGCTAAAAAGAGATAGCAGATGTTTTAGATGATTCACGTGCACGGTAGAAATATTGACATAACGAGGCAAGCACAAAGGATCGCCGTAGGTCTTTTGAATCGAAAAAAGGTTACTGAAAATTTACAAAATTGGGTGAAGAATGATATTATTGGTCATATCTATCCTACAGTGTGTCCGGAGGATAGTAGAATAACAAATCCTCAAGTTCCTTAGTTTTCTATAGAAAAATCCGTTGAAGCAGCAATATGTTCCCCTTTTTTCCGGATACACTCTACTGTTTGTTTTTTACATTATTTTTGGCATATTTTTTGTAACAGTGAAAAACACCTCAAGGAATCAAGATTAAGATCCAGATAGCGAAGTTTCGAGATGACGAGTGTTAGAGATAGCGAGCACTTTTAGCCTAAATTTGCTTGCCAAAAATATAAAGTGCTTTAGGTGACCAGCATCAACTGCTCGGGATATGTATTTTTGGTAAGCTTGATGAAGTCAAATGTATGCTTACGATTATCATTTCACTATTTAAAGTTTTATTGATGGAAAATGCCTTATATTTTCTGGTCTGTAAATTATTACATTTTCCCAATTTTATCTAATTCAAAATAAGCAGAAACGCATTTTCAACACATGACAATTTTAAAAGCGTTTCAACTTTGATTTACATGACTTGATGACAAGTGAGTTATTTCAAATTGAGTCAATTTTATTTAAATCAAAAGTAGCCAGAAAAGTGGTCTGTAAAATACCAAAGGCACTTAACAACTGTTAATTCAGACTTCTAAACTAAGAATGTATATAAAGTTATAAATATTATCAACAAAAATGCTTCAATTGATTGAAAATATGAGTCTCAGACAACGTTTGAGGTGTCAAAACTAAAGAGAGATCTTAATTTTCATGAAAAATTCGCAATATTCTGGTCTGTAAAATACACATTTTTCATCCAACCATCTCGAAACTTTACTTGAATGTTCCTGGCCTTAAAAACTAACATCTGTGAAATTTTAATGAGGCTTACTTGGCCTTTTGCTGAGCTATAAAGAAAAACGTCAAAAAATTTTCTTGTATTTTGGGGCAGTTTTGACCGAATTTTTCAAAATAAATGGACTGTAAATCAAAAAATAGTCGTCTAAAATCCATAAAACTTTCCACAATGCTACAACTATACCGACTACGAGCAATGAAGGCATTAACATCTATTTCATGGAAGAATTTGGCCCTGTGTGAAATTGAAAAGTTTTATCTTTTTTTTAAATTAGATTTTTTTCACAAAATTTTGATATTCGGGTCTGTAAAATACACATTATTCGTGCTACCATCTTGAAATTTTTCACACACAATCTTTGATGCTTTATCTAAAACCCTGCAAAGTTTTGATAGGTTTTGATATGTAGTTCATGAGATATCTTGAAATGCAGTACCCTACCCCAGGCAAATCGGCTCCAAAAACGATTGCCACGTACCCTCGAAACACCCCCTCTGAAAAGTTATTGCCCCCTGGTTAGCCTGAAAACCATCGCGATTCTCAAAATTTAGATGTGTTTGAACCCAAAAACAGTTTCAAACCTTTTTCGCCGTCAAGGTGGTACCTCGTGCCCCATATTGCCTGGACTAATATCATATTTTTAGACTTTTGATTATAATCATGTCATGTTCTATTTAAAACCTTTAAAAAAAATAATACTCTACTCATAAAATCGAAAATAAAATCGCATCGAAATAAAATGTTTTGTCATAAAGAATCGTGAACTTTATACATTATGAATAACATTTACATATCATATTTCAGCACATACCTTATCGGGGAAAATTTCGTCGGGGAAAATTTACGTCGAGGAAAAATATTCGTCACTTGCTGGTAGTTGGTAAGCGCATTAAGGCCAGCGAAAACTTTCGTCGGGGAAAAATATTCGTCACTTGGCCAAAATTTCGTCACTTTTCCCCGACGAAAATTTTCCCCGTATATCAGATACATCAAATAAAAACCATCATGGAAAATGAAATCTGGCGGATATTGTTCAAATCAGTAAACTGTACACTTTATCAAATACACATCATCAAAGTAATTGTATGTATAACTGAAAGTCATGTCCGATAACGCTGTCATAGTTTGTGATATAAAGTATATTTTTGAAAACACACTGCCGGTCGTGCTCCGCTTTGTCCCGTTCACCGTTTAAAAATTCTCCATATCCTATCCCTGAAATGTAGTCACCCATTCTCTATTTATTGTTCTCGAACAGCCATTAATCCGAGTTCTTTAAGAGCCGCCTCCGCTGCATTTTTCTCTGCTTCTTTTCGCGTTTTGGCCGGTCCACCCTCATAGGCGATCTCATCAACGGTGCAGACAGTCATAAAGAATCCGTTATCTCCCATTTCAGATTTATAGGTGGGTAGTTCTTTCTTCAAACGTTGGCAATACTCTTGTAAACGATTTTTCAAGGATAAATTCATGACGTTTGAACCTACGCGAGCACTTTTGATCATATCTGCAACATCTAGAATTGACAAAAATGTGTTCAATATTTCTATAAGTACTGATTAAGAATGCCTCGTGAAATAAAAAGTGTAACGTTAAAACAACCTATCAACCTGTCCGATACAAGTTCATCTGAATCAAATAATGTCAGATGGTTTTTAGTCGTGACATGCGATAATGCGATCAAAGAAATAGACATTTATCGTCATTCAAATTTGGCAAAATCGTGTCAGGTACCTTTCGGTATCGGTGGGTAGGTACTATACTATTGTAATACCCCCGAAACAATCCCACAATGCATTGCTTTTTTAGAAAAATAAAAAAATTCGATAAGGTGAAGTTATCGCTGCTTTTCAATAATGACGTTATTTGAATCTTACTTATGACGTGCTTTTTCGATGTATTATATAACGTCAAAATCAGTTTTTGCCCGATATCTTGAGATTGACTTAATGCAAATTTTTGACCCAGCGCTTTTCGAAATCCGCTCGTTGATATGTTTCTTTTGAGCTATATATGGACGTTAAGGAATAATTGGAAGCGGTGCGCGTCACGCAAAATATATTTGGGACATGCCTTATTTCACCCGAGCACTATGTCGCGAAAAAGCTTCCCGTGTGCAGCAGATTGAGCAAAGAGATTTTATGATTGAATATTGTTCCTTGAATGTAGAAGATCAAAATTTGAGAGGCGAGGACGGATGTGACCGGGTGTGACCACCCGTTGCAATGGAAACTGACGTCATTGGTGAATTAATCATAAAATCCCTTTGCACAAGCTCCTGCACACGGGAAGACATAGCGGCCTTTACTACAGCTGACTATCAATCGAAATATCTCAAAGAATTATATAAACCATTAGAATTTCAATCGATTCATCAATACAATCAACAATCGATCATCCTTACCATCAGCTGTCTTTCCATTTTGTTCTCCATTTGCTTGTTGGCCGCTGGTCAAGAAAGTCAAAGCGACTTCTGACGCGTTCTGTTCGGAATCCTTCTTCTTACTCATACACGACGCGCTCTGAAAAAACATACGAGAGAATTTTTACGATTTCGTAGTTTAAGGGTTTTGAAGATATGAATACACGGGTTGTAAAATTATACCAATGCAGTCAAAATATGTGATTACTCGAATAAGTTCACGCTATTTAATTCCCATGTTACTTGTCAATAAATTCCAACCAATCAGAAATAAATGTCATGTAACAAGCACATAAAAATTTCGAGTAAAAGCGTGATTTGTCTTCAGACTTTTATTTTGCAACCTGTGTTTGCATGTGATCGCCTGACAATAATCACTTGACAATCTACAACACATTAGTTTATAATTGCCATCTTTACTTCCTCCCAAAAGACTTCTTTGAGAACTAACAGTGGAGGTTGACTAGAGTCTACTTTTGGCTGAACTTTGCTTTTTGATAATTTTTTATGACGCTGAGTCCAGTGAATTACAGTGAAGTCTACACTAGGAGCGTTTGTCGAGGTCGCCATTTTGAGAGAAAATGTTAAAAATCCAAATAATATTAAAACTACTTGGAGTCGAAAGGTATAGTCGAAAATGAGAAACAAACATCAATAACAGATTTGCAATCCCTTATTTCCAAATAAAAACATTGCTTCATACTGTTTTTATCTTCCAAAACAACTAAAAATCTGTTTTACAGTCCGCCTAAGCAAAAGCATATTACCATATAATACCGGTTCACTTTATCGCGCCATCCAGTCTGTAAATGCCGATCGAGTCGAATGGGAGTCAACAAAGTCACGAACGATATAAAAATAGCTTTAAGTGGACCCTAGGCTATTCGACTCTCTTCTTTTTGTAAATCAAATACTCCCTTATTTGACTCATTGGGATACTGAGCACCTGCAGTCTAGCGTGATGATTTGGATCATTGAGGTTGAAGCTCGAAGAGCAAGATTTGAATCTTCAACCTTTCCCAAGTAAGAAAAAGTGAAGCCTTAAGGTTTGTACTCTTAGGTGCCAAATAAACGGGGGGGGTTGGAAAGTGGACCTTAAAAACCCTAAAAAGGGTCAAAATAGACTAAATTTAGGTTTTTTAGAGTAAAACAAGGAACTTTCTTTTTGGTAGCTGGGAATTTTTTTCAAAGATTAATAAACGGGGGGGGGTCCTAATAAGGTCCGGGGGGGTTGGAAAAAAATCGAAAAATTAACAAGCGGGGGGGGCGTTTATTTGGCACCTAAGAGTACTGCGTTTAGAATAAAGGATTGGATCTAGCACTTTATTTGTTTAGAATTTGCACATTTTTCAAGATCTACATTACATTCAAACTAGCGTTGCAGATGAAAAATAAAAGGCTTAACTTTCTATCCAATGGGCTCTTCCAGAAAATGTTTGTACATGGGGGGTGGGGGATATAGTGTCTGGGGGTAGTGAAAATTTGCCTTGTCCAGGGGTAAACTTGCTCTGTTTGGGGGTAATTTTGAGTGTCCAGGGGGGTCAACTAATGCTTTCTGGGGGTTAGACCTGCTGTCCGGGGGGGGGGGGGTCAAAAGTCACAATGTCCATACATTTCCAAAAAAAGTTATATCCTCCACCCTGCTCATATTCAGATTTTTTCTGGAAAAGCCTCATAGATAGAATTTCTAGCTCCAAGGCCTCAACCTTAATAGTTTGGATAAATACTAGCAGTAGTTTCAAAACGGTTTTTACCTTGAATTGCCGCCCGTTGAAAGTGACTGTTGTGAAAAATCCATTTGTCGTGCTAATCGTCTCATACGTTGGTTGCTGCAACTTGTTCTGTTGCGCTAGTTCGTTCAGTCGGCTTTTGAACGACTTTGAGTTTTTCTCGAAACACATCTTCTTTGTTGCTGCAGAGTTATCTGGCTCACCACTAACACTGGACCGTTTCTTGCCTGCAAACATTAATACATTTTACATTAGTTTGGGGGTAAGGAACTTTAATTTGATTTAACTTTATTAATCTCTTTTAAGTTTCTTGAGTGGGGTGCTCTTTCTTAATTTTACTTTACTTTTTACTTTAAGTTGAAATTCAGTTTTCTTTATCATTTTCAAGTTCTTATAGATTTCTTTATTTTCACACAAAATCTTTTTTCAATGACCACACCATCGCAATCAATTTCGGAAAAGACAACCCCGTTATTGATGCGGAGCCACACTAGATGTTATATTAAGTAAAATATTATTAGATTTTAATATTTTTTCTTACCAGTGTTTGTAAAGGTGGCTGCAGTATAAACCAAATCTGTGTTGAAATATCCTAACCCTTTGAGCGCAGCAAATGCAGCTCTAAGGTCTGCATCTTTAGGAGTGTCTGTAGCAGCTTCGGCGGTAAAGTTGAAGTCGAGGAAAGAGACATTACCAATAAAGCCTGTGGACGACTTTGTAGAATTGTACTTTGGAACTGGGGCTTTACGCTTTTGACAGTATTCTTGTAAGGCGTTCTTGTAGGATGAGAATTTTGGATTACCGGGTAAGTTGAGAAGTGGTTTTTCTAAACAAATTTATAACAAAGAATTTTCATGGGTTTCTAAATCAGTGTTTCTAAAATAGGCTTAGTTAATAGTAACCCTCTTGCTGAAATGGGCTAGACTCTAAAAACCCCTCTTTTTTAAAATTCACTAAAAAGATTATTTCAACAGCGTTGTTTTACCAAAACCTTGCAATAAAAAGTCCATAACAGGACTAATCAAAGTGAAGGTGAAAAGGAGAGTTGAAAAGGAGTAATCTAAAGAAAAACCCATCCACTTTTAGCCAGTTTCTTTATACATGCTTATTTCAACATCTTTCTTAAATAGGTAGAGGCCATTATGAGATTTGAAATTGTGTTCATCCATTATAGGCCGTTACCTAAGACTGTAGTAACCCTTTTAACACAAAGATGACAAAACTAAGTTGCTTTTGGGACCTGACAAACAACTTATTACCTGCCATTAAGGTTTCAAGATATAAAACACGGTAGTTTCTATAAATGCTTCTAAAGAACACATGACTAAAGAATTGGCTGTATCGCTGGTAGTGTTAGCTTACAATTTACTACAACCCTTTTTAATTCATGGTGACAAAATAGTGGTTTAAATGCACTAAGTGTTTTCATGAGTTTTAGCATGGATTTAAAAATATAATGTTGTTATCTTTCATTACAAGTGACACTTTTATGAGGGACTTTACCGGTATTCCGGCATTGAAAAGCCAAAATTCCAGACCTCGATGTGAAATGTTTTGCATTTTTTGACTGGTATTTGAAATGTCTTTGTGGGTGGGTATTTCATGAACAAATTATTGGAATCTTCCTGGTATTTTGTATCCTCCTAATCCCCTTATTTATGAATCATACATGCCTCTGAAATTCTCAAGTTTGATAGAAAAGCGCTCAATCCAACAGGACGAGGGACCCTTATGGCCCGCACATACCCAGCACCCATTTTGCTTAATACCCCAGATCAACAATCATAATAAAATACAAACCTCATCGAAACATAGATAGGAACACGAAAAACATTTGATCATGAATTTTATTGTTTTGTAACAACATGATCATTTTATAAAGGTCACAAGGAAGATGAATGGTTAAACCCGAACACACCAAATCTTAAAGGAATCGGTTATATCGATCCCTTGTGAATAGATTGTCATAGAAACTCATTTATACGTTAAGCCAGGCTAAGCAACGAGGTGAAGAAATAACTCTTCTTGAAAATGTATCATACTTATCAGTAAATGGTTTTGGTGAGTCACATAAAAACTGATTTCTATGGAAAAATCATCTTTACAGTTTTTTTCTGCAGTTTTCGTTGTATCAAAATGATATTTTTGTGATCTTATTAGGAAATCATTTGAGAGAAGAAAATTGTTTAACCATTCATGATTCATTGGGACATAACAAAATGATCATACCTGGTGTAATGATGGGTGGTTTTGTGGTTGAACCATCTGTTAAACGAAAAGGTTCAGAAATTGATATATGGAATTTAGATAATAGGTCATAATATATTTATTTATCGTCCACCTCTAGGCAAAACGCACTGTCGAATATTTTTAGATATCCGATAGCAAAATATCTCTTCTGTAAAAGCGAGCATAGAGAAAATAGTTTTTTGATCAAATAATTATTTAAATGTCACATATACAAAAACAGATAAAAAGAAAGTTCTTTTTAACAAAACAGAAAGGAAATTCGAACGTTTTGAGAAAAAAACAAGAAATTGACATCCTTAAATAAGATAGTAAAACGTTCGAAAATGTCGTAAAAAGAGAGAAAGACTGAATGCAATACGCAATATACCCGACGCAATAGGGAAAATTAGAATGCTTTCATGCTAATTGGTGAACGATAAACCATATATTCAACGTGAAAAATCGGATATCGAAATTATTCAGTCTCGCTTTACTGATATTCGACTCAGCTTCGCTTCGTCGAATATCATCAAGCTCGACTGAATAATTTTCGATTTCCGATTTTTCTTGTCGAATATCTGCTTAAAATTCCTCCGCATTAAACTCGAGGATAGAACAAGTCAAGAGACACTACATCAAAAAGATACCCAGTCAATAAGTAAGAAATATAAAACAATAATAAATATGTGAGCAAGAACTGTGAAATATATGCCCTAGAAATGTGAAAACTGTTTATTTATGATAAGAAAACACTACATAACATACCTGAGGCAAGTTTAATTTTCCATGCGTTATTTGGGAGGCTCAGAACTTTCCCTCTGTTTTGAAGATCGTAGAGACGTTTAATAACAAGCTTCTCTTGATTTACAGCACCAATGATACTTGCTAGTGTATCCAGAGTCAAACCCATCTCACCTGCTCCTCTCAAAGCGTCAAGTATAATGGAATGCGCTGGAAGAGAAAAGAAGTCAAATATAATTAACCATGTACCCTAGCTTTGTTTAAAGAACCATTCCTCAACCCAGAAGAGATTTCATTTGCCTTCTTGGATCAATTACGGACAGTTTTCATGTCTCGCTTATCCAAATTGCTACACTAAAACTGTATCGCACTTAGTATGGATATCTAGGCAAACGAAAACCAAAACGGTGTTGAGAAATGGTTCTTTAATGAATTGTTGGAAATTGTACCTTTAGCATCAGCCATTTTTTCCATCTCTTTAGAGATTTCTTTTGGAGGAATTTCTGCTCGAACACCAAGAGCACCTGTAACCAGGCGGTGTGCTGTCAAATATGTCGTTAGTGGTCTTACTGGTACTGTAGAAGGGAAAATATAAAAACTCGAGTGCACTATTTATAAATCAATAATGCTATTTCTGATAGCTGGAAGCTTATGAGGTTTACTCAAGTATGGAAAGTTGGAATTGCATCCTGGGGGATGATATTATTTTCCCACCTCACCATTTGCTAAGCAAATTTACTTGAGCTATCATGAGTTGTCTGGAGTTATCCAGACTCAAACTTGCCTCTGAAAACGTTGAATGGACCATGACCTTAAGTTTATGAGCCCCCATCCCCCTTCCATAATGTCACTGTGGCAATAAAATTCTATATCAAGATATTCAACTCCTTATTGATATTTTTTCAGCCATCTTTACTTTTGCTACAGCTCATATCTCCTGAGATAATTTGTAAACTTTTTTCATGAAAATCCTCAGAATTAATTATCCTAGTAACAAAGGGGCAGTCTGCAAAATTTCAAGGGCCGTGTCAACCGTCAAACAAGAGACATAATTGTTTTGGTTTTCAAAATAACGAATTGATAAAAAAACCATGGGAAGTAACATTTGAACTTCTCTAAAATACTGTTGTTTTGCATAAAATTCACTTTTCCACCCACCATCTTGGCCCTTAATTAACGATTCCAACCTTTATAGTACTAGTTTAGAGCAGGGGGTCAGAATTAGATAAGGGATGTCAACATTAGACCAACTTACAGCAATGAGGCCCCCAGGGGACCGCCTGAACTTCACGCATTCAAAATTTTTCAGAAAATCAAAAAAAAATTCTGGGAAAAATCAGTAAATATACTTCCGTACATCTTGAGTAATAGATTTAATAACAGAAGCTGCTTTTGCTTTGGTTTGTTTTGAAATTCATTTTTAGTTTACACGTTTTGGTCAACCATTTTTTCAATGTTCATGCATTCACACAAGACACTGAGGAGGGTATTAATAAAAGTCTACAAACTACTAACTTTTCCAAATTAAAACACGGGAAAATAAAAAAAAAAATTCTTTAAAAAATCAAAAAATCTGTATTTTTTCACCTAAACTAGAGCTCTAATCCACTATTCCTCAACATTTCCGGATGGACGAGGACACTACAGCCGACACCTCCATAGACGATCACCCTAGTCAAAATTTTGACGAACTACGATGCTCCCAGACGAAATGTTACGGTTTGGAAGAAAATATCCTTGTTTGTATGGTATGCAACCGCTTCGTGCATTTTAGATGTTCCCAGCTCCCACCGTACCAAATTCAGGCCTTCCTGAACACCAAGACAAAAAGAAACGGAAGATGGAACTTCTGCTGTATCAACTGCGTGGAGGTACCCCAAGACCTTTATGCACTGTGTGATGTAGTAGAAGACGAAGTAACTGAACTCAAGAACGACATCTCGGAACGAGACCGAATCATCGAAGTTTTCGATGGTAACGAGAAGAAATTAATCAAGTCTGTCCAATCACTGAAGTCGCGTAATGCGAAACTCAAAGATAAGTCAATCGAGAGATGTTCCGTAGACGAGATGAATCAAAAGATCCAAAAAGAGATCACTGAGCTTGGTGCAACCATGAAGGCGTCGATTATTGACGAGATCAAAGCGACACTCTTGAGCGTTGAAAACCAAATGACTGTGGTAAAGCAGTCTTATGCTAAAGCAGTTAAAGACCCTTTGTTAGACGACTCTAACACCTCCATCAAGGAGGTTATTAGAGAAGCTCTACGAGAAGAAGATGCAGAAGAAACAAATAAACAAAAACGTGTCTCCAATGTCATTGTCCATGGAGTACCTGAACAAGATACCAACATGGACAAGAGCTGGGTGGACGATCTCATCAAAGAAACACATTCAAATGTAACAGTTAAGCGTGTTACTCGATTGGGTAAGACCTCAACCGACAGGAAACGTCCAATCTTGATCTGTCTATCAAGCGAAGACGAGAAATTCAATCTTCTCGGAAATTTACCTGCTCTTAAAGGAAATGAAAAGTTTTCTGGAGTGAGCATCACTGAAGACCTTACGCCTGATTTGCGTAGAAAGTGCCCATTGTCTATCGAAGCTAAAAGAATTGAATGCAGCAAAATCTCCAACATCAGGGATATATCGCCGTCCGTGGTATTCAAAAACGGGTTCAGTATCAAGATGGTGCCACTCAAGAAAAAATCATCGATGAAGAAATCACCAATAGAGAAGAATGTCTCCTTCTCCGAAAACCTAACAGAGACAAACATCATCAAAGAATAGGGGCAAAAACCGCTCCAAAACATGTAATAAAAAGATATGAGATTCTTTATACAATCCAGATCGTTAACATCGTTTAAGAAAAAAGAATTACAGTCCATGGCCCGGGAAGAAAGCCCCATATAATTGCAATCTGCGAAGCTAAGACAAAAGCAGGTGCCTTGAAGGAGCTACATGAATATGAATTCGATGACTACAAAATCGCTAGCCAAGTTAACTAGATACAGATCAAGGACGTGGCATTGCATTTTCCATATATCCATTAAACACTGGTAATCGATGTCAAAGCCTCCAGTGACTTTCAATGAAGTTGCATGATTGAAGTACAACTATCAGGAAAAGATTTGCTCGCTGTTGCATGCATTTATCGAAGCCCAACTAGATCTACGTCCTCAACGAAAACAACAACAACCTAAACTTATGATCAGTCCATTGCATTAAACAAGAAATATTCGCACAAATGTTTGTTAGGTGATTTCAACTTTCCAACAATCAATTGGGAAAACTGGACCACCCCGCATCTGGAGGATAGCAAAGAAGAGAAATTCTTAAATGCTTTGAGAGACGCATATCTCCATCAACATGTAATGAACCAACTCGATGTAGAGGAACTGATGCCCATCTCTCATCGACTTGATCTTAACAGGCGAAGAAAACCAAATTAGGAATCTCGACTACCTAAGACCCTGGAAAAAGTGACCTAGTGTTGGCTTTCAATTTCGTTTGCTACGCATACTCCAAACTACGCAAACAAGGTTCATCTATGCTTCGGCCAATTTCAAATTAATGAAAATGACCCGACGTTGAGGATGGAAAGAGTTCAAAAATGCATCCGTGAATAAATCAGTGGAAGATCTTTGGGAATCGTTTCAAGAAGTTGTCATTGATCTCAGATCGATTTGTCCCTTTGAAAGAAGTTGGAACGATTTGGAGGAAAAAAGGTAAAGTTCCAATTAATAAGAATCTTCAAGATGAAATCAAGTTAAAGAAAACGCTCCATAGAAGGTGGTTAAGATCTGCACCTCTCGACAGAGATCGTCATCGTGTCAATTACACTATTGTAAGAAAACAGAGTTAATCGTTGATGTCAAGGCCCCAGGACTTATGAAAAAAGCATTGTGATAAATCCAAGGAAAAGCCAAAGATATTTTGGTCTCATGTAAGATCTAAATTAAGTCATCAAGCGGAGTCTCACCACTACTTGAAAACCCTGATGACAAATCATCGATTAAACACGACGATCTCGACAAGGCTAACATCTACAAAACAGTTTTGCAGCGTCTTTACCAATGAGCCCCCAGGACGATTCCCGACTTTCCTACACGACGGAGATTAAGTGAGAACATCATCATAACAGAAATATGATGAGAAAACAGATAAAATTGTGGACGTTAGTAAATCCTTCGGTCCGGATGATACACCCGAAAATGTTAGTGACTGATTGACATTAGTGAACCCTGTCTATCTCATGAACAAGACCTGTCTGAGGAACAATACCAAAAGATGGAAGATGGCACTGTGACTCCAATTTATAAAAACAAGGGCCCAAAACCTTGCGATAAATTACAGACCTGTTAGTTTGACTTCAGTAGTCTGTAAGTTAAGGATCATTTATAAGAAGCACATTAAGCATCTAACTGACGAAAAGCTTCTACCAACAAGCAATACGGTTCATTAGCGCCGCTCCACCGTCACACAACTCCTAAATTATTTGTGACAAGCTGTAAAGTATAGACGGAAGTGTTGTTGACACTATATATTTCGATTTTTGCGAAAGCTTTTGATACTGTTCCCTATCGCCGTCTACTTAAAAAGCTGAAGGAATGGTATCTGGAAAATCTTGAGATGGGTAGAGTTTTTGACTGACAGAAAACAATTTAAGTTAACAAAAATCGATCTAAGAGGATGTGGATCAGTGGTATTCCCCAAGGAAGTGTTTTGGGACCACTTCTCTTCGTTATCTACATCAACTTCCCTGCAATGTGCTCTTCGATTATCCTATTTGATGACGACACGAAGATTTTCAGAAAGTCGATTGAGGCTGGCTATCCAAAACTACACAAACTTGAAAATGGGTCAAATGATTGGCTATTAAGATTTCACCCGATAATCCACGTTCTCACTCCGGTAAATATTGGAATATGTCCACGCGCACCCTATCACTTAGAGTGAACAACTTGAACATGTTTTTCCGTTGAAAAGATTCTCGGTGTTCTGGATAGACTCTGACTTATCCTTTGAAGAACAATATCAAACAAGTGAAAAAAGCTAATTCCATTCTAGAGTCATCAGAAGAGGTTCGAAGACCTTAGCCTTAAAACTTTCTTCTCTGTACCAACCTTTGTCCGGCTCATCTCGAGTATGCCCAATCTGTATGGTTCACCAAACTTACGTAAGGGACATCAACTTAATGAGGGCGTTCAACACGTGCACTACGATGGTCAGAAGGTTAATAATCTACCATTAAGCAGCGCCTACAAAATTGACTTGCCTTCTCTCAATTCAGAAGAACTTCGGAGACATGGTTCAGATACAAACACTTGCACTTCTACTATAGACACCACTTGGAAAGTTTATCTAGGGTGCGTCCATCTCGAACTCCGATTACGAACTGATACCAACTTTTGCAGACGATGGATTAGAGGTCCAGACCAAGTCTTTTTATCGATGTGACAGCAGGAACCAGCACAAAAGAGCTGTTACGCTACTAGCATCAAAGCGTTCAAGAAGAACTAACCAAAGGAGGATGGAATCCATTGCGCTATAATCAAGATCTTTAATGTAGCGAAGATCGGTTAGAGGCCCTCGTGTGCCTGACTGTAAAATCTTCATAAAAAAAAAAAAAAAAAAAAAAAAAAAAAAAATCAAACATAATGACCACAGCTTCCATTCACTCCCACCATGATTATAGCCACGTGATGCAGCGTGATGTTTTGACATTTTTCAACCAATGAAATCATTTGTTTATGCCGCACTAAAGGCCTTTCTAGATTATTGTGTAAAAAGAATTGGGGGTCAACATAGGGGTAGGGGTAAATCAACATTTTTTAGGGGCTATCTTCAAATCATGCTGTGCTAGAGTTTTTTTGATGTGTTTCTACCCAAATAACAATAATCTGAAAAAAAAATTCAATTTCATGCATTTTTCAGGAATTGCCGGACCAAAAACTGCCGATTTTGGTCCCAAAACCCCCAAAATAGCAATTTTCGTCATTTTACTGATATTTCTCCTTGTTTATGATCCTATATGAAGCCATTTAGTATTCAAAGTTGTTTGAATATAATTTAGAAGTACTTAAGATATAATTTAGGTGCTTTCAACACCTTATGGGACCAAAAATTAGGCAAATTTGGGCCAAAAACTCAAAAAAAGGTAATTTTTTGTCAATTTTGTTATGCAAAAGTTGCTTAAATGCACGTTATAGGCCTGAAAACTGCCATTCGTTTCAAGGAAATCATTAATGCATCACAAGGAGTCAAGACCAGGGGCTTCTGGGTATAGAATGGGCTTTAGAGGCTTAATTAAGCTAAATAAACACCTCCTTTTTCTTTGGCCCCTTTTCTCTAAAAATTCATTTTGTTTTGTAATTTCGTTTTCTTCTGAAGCTTTTTATACTTTCTTCCATCCTTTCATATTACTCCATCATGGTTATATTTATTCCATTGAAGTATGAGTAAATTGAGCAATCTTTACATTAAAACATACAAAAGTGAGTAAGTAAAAAAACAGGGAGACAGGGAAATCCACATGGCCTTAAATCAAACTCATAGTGTGCATTCTCTTCAAACTGTGAAGGGAAAATTTCTGCTTTGTGTGTTATTTTTTGTCTTGACACATGAAGTGTGTGTTTACATCATGGAGAGAGATAAATTACCAACAAAGTATGACATTGCAATGTACTTATTTTCACTTGCAACACAACCTCAAAGTAATAAAATGAAGGAAGAGGTTAACAAATATGCCAAGGAACTTTTACTACTGTGGCAAAAAGCATTCGGTACAGGTCATACATTAACACTCACGCCTATACGTGCACGTTTAAATAAATTAGTAAAAGATTATCACCAAAAAGTGTATGTAAAATTACACAGGATTTCCAAAAAACACACTGAACATGGAAATTGTTCCTGCAATAACTGCTACAAACCTACCAGGAGAAGGATAGAACAAAGTTGGAAAGGTCAAAACCTTGATTTGTTTGATATTGGTGTTGATATGGAGCTTTTAGAAGGTGATGAAAAACTGTTTTATGACGATCAGAAAACCAAACGTAAAGGTAGAATGAGTGATAAGGTTGATGATGAGGCCGACCCTAAAAAAATTTTCGTTTCCGGTCCACCAGGTGACGAAAAAAAAAGTCATGCGGGCGGCCGGGGAAAATTTTTTTTTGGTCCTTTTCATGATTTCTAATCAAAAAAATTCGAAAGAAACAAGCTAGATGCTGAATGGACCTACCTGATGATGAAAGTTAGATAGCAATGCGAGGAGAAAAAAATCAGTCAGAAAATATATGTTAGCGAAAATCAAAACAATAATTCATCATTGATTGTTGATGGGGGGAGAGGGAGGGTTTAGGGAAAATTAATAGAAAGTCTGGCGCCAAAATCATTTATGACAATGAATCTGCTTGATGGGAGCATGTATCATAATGGTTTGGTGAAGAACATGAATACAAGGAAACTATAAAAAATCTGCAAGACGGCGATTTCGGCGTTCAACCGGAAAAAAATTTTCTCAAAAATCGAACTGGCCCGTTTGGCTTCAAAACGCATCTTCTCAAAAATCGAAAACTAAAGAGAAAATTGAGAAATGAAAAAAAACGGTTTTTCGCATATTTCGGCATTTTTCCGGAAAATTTTTTTTAATGGGCTCCGTCACATTTAGTTTGTCATTTGCACAGTTGCAAATTTCATGAAAAATAAAGTACAGCTCGAGAAATTCAAGAAATAAACCGTTTTTTTTTCCAGCGAAATAGGCTGTTCCGGCGATTTTAAGAAAGTTCGGCTTCCAACCTTTATGAAATTAACCATGCTGATGGTGGCATGCTATCATAATGTTTTGGAGTAAAAACACGAAATATAAGGAAAAAATCGATAATTGCAAAACGGCGATTTTTGGATTTTCCGGCATTTCAGCGAATAGAATTTTCTAAAATTGGCTAGGCCTTTTAGACATTGTTATACGCATCTTTGTGCAAAAAATCAGAAAAACTATGATAAACTCGGAAAATGCAAAAAAACGGTTTTCCGCATATCCGGCATTTTCGGCGGAAAATACGTAATGAAAATCGGCTCTGTCATATTTTTAGGTATTTCATTTGCATCAGTGTGCAAATTTCATGAAAAAATTAAAGTACAGCTCGATAAATTCAGAATCGTTTTTCGGCGGAAATAGGCTGTTCCGGCGATTTTAGAAAGTTCCGGCTTCAAAAAATCACTTGTATTATTGAAGTAAACCTGCTGTGGTGGCTGATACAAATAGTTTTGTGTGAAAAAACAACGAAATATAGGAAAAAGTCCATGAAATCTGCAAAAAGGCGATTTCCGGGATTTTCGCATTTCAGCCGGAATAGAATTTCTCAAAAATCGGACTAATCCATGTTTAGGCATGCTACGATCTTTGTGCAAAAATCAGAAAAACTTATGAGAAATCTCGAAAATGCCAACAAACCGGTTCGTTCCGGCAATTTACGGCTTTTTTCTCCGCCGGGAAATGAATCTTTTTCGAAAACGGGCCGACAGGACATCCATTTTGCATCTTTGTGCATTTAGGGAAAAAGGAACAACCAATCCCGAAAAAAAGCTAGGACGGACGAACGAACAACTTAATTTATAGGACTAAGCCCAACCGAAGGTCCCTCCTTTTCTGTGTTAGTAAAAGTACCGGGTTTTTTCAAAAAAATGTACAGTTGATTGAAAGTGAGAAACAAAATGTACAACTGTTACAAAAATCTGTCCTGTAGAAAGAAGAAGGCTAACTTAATTTTGAGCTATATTCTAAATTGCTTCACATCACACCTGAAGAAATTTGTAAAAATCATCTCAAAAGCGCATTTTTTAGAAAAGTTTTTTTTCACTTTTATATAAACACTATTTTTGATCTTAACATTAGAAAGCCCCTCAGACAACAAAGATTTCTCATCATTCAATGCATAACAAATCTATTGACTTTAACTTCAGAAATTCTTCCTAGACAAAGAAATTTTTTCACCATTAAAGGCATCCTTTTATTGATCCGTAATGTCAGAAAGCATGCTGTCAGCTAAACAAAACTTTTTAAGATGTTATATAGCACCGAAACGATGTAACAGCGCAGGCACACAACTTTTCAACGTCATCTATGTCATAACGTCTTTTAACTTATATAACGTCGAAAACGTTGTTGCAGCTGGGAGTTTAAATAGTAAAGTTTTTTAAGAGAAAGTTTTCTTGTTATCTATTTGGTTTTTATGAAAAAAAATGCGGTAGGGACAAGAAAAAATTTCACCCGGCCGGTGGACCGGAAACTTTTTTTTTTTAGGGTCGGCCTGAATATGTAGAACAACAAACACAAGCATATCAAGAATGCGTGTTAAATGAACAAAGAGAAGCACTTGAAGAGGAGGGTGCCTTGTATTTTGAAGAACAGATCAATGAAAGTGATTTTTATCTGAATTGCAGCATTTTATCGAATGTAAGCCATTGATTCTTAGGGTTAAGGTCCTGCAAAGGCTAGTAACTTAGGTAGAGTACTTCCTAAAAAAAATTCTCTGTAGGTCTTAGTTGAGATCCACAGAAAGTTATAGTTTTGAGAAGGTGTGTAGCTTTCTTAATGTGATTGTTGAAAAGTCTAAATCGTGATTTATATGTAATTAGTGTATTAACGAGTGTTGAGTAACATCACTAACAACTGTATAAATGAGCGTGATCTATCGAAATTCGATAAGGAAGCTATCGTTGCACAGTGTAGGAACAGAAAATTTACAGCCAAGAACATCCGAAATAATATGATATTGTACAAATGCAGGAAATCTATCATACTGGATGGACTGTCAAAGAAAATCAGAGCCACCTTAATGGAAATGGAATCAGAATGGAATAAACAGCAGAAGACAAAGATGAAGGTAATTTTGAATCTAATAATTCATTCATTATTTTGAATCAAGATCTTTTAGAGTTACAACTGATAATCAGAAAAAGCAATGATCACTAATTTCAGGGTCACAGATATGTGATAGTTTAGTGTAGATTAATAAAAAATTCCATTTTATTCAGGCTCGCATTGAAGAAAAGTTGAAAAAAGCTTCAAAAGAGAAGGATTACACTAAGCGTCTACTCCAAGACTGCAAGTCATGGGGAGGACCTGCAACATCACCAGAGGAGCTGAAAACTATACTTGAGGGTAGAGATGACCAAAAAAAAATCCTTAGAACAAAAATGTCTTTTTATGTGCATACTCATAAATTCAATAAAATTGCCAATAAAGATTTATTTCGAATCAACAATGTGACTTTTGAGGAAATGTTGGAAAATTTAATGGTCCTTCTCGGAGGAGAACGTACAACCTCAACTGCGACAATAGCCAACCTCCCATCGAATGATGATGTCTTAAAAGCAATAAAAAAGAATAGCACAGCAATACCTACTTGTACAACTGAAATTACTTCAAAAAATAACGATTCTAAACGACCAGTTTCCGTTAATTCTATGTGTGCAGTTGTTTGGGTAGCCAATGATGGAAATTACTCTTGGTATCTGGGATATGTGAAGGAAATCAAAAATGAAATGTATTTGATAGATCATTTATCTAGATCTATGATAAACTCCCAGAGCCATTGGAAATACCCATCACGTGAGGACATTCACCAGGTCTATGAAGACCAAATTATTGGTTGTAAAATAGAAGGTGATTGGGATATGGCTGCAAATTCCAGAGCAGAAAGAGACTTTTTCATTTGATAAACAGCAAAACAGTTGTTTGCGTTTGATCAACACACTTCACGATTGTGATGGACTCGTTCAGAATTATTATATATTAATATATATTAAATCTTAGTAATTTTTAGCAAAATGAATCAAAAATTCATTTGAAAATATTTAAATTGGCATCAGATTTGAACTTTATATTTTACATTTTTATAGAAAATACAGTTGATTTTCTTGTTTATAGCTTATTACCTCTAGCCCATTCTATACCAGAGCCCTATCTTGACTCCCGTGATGCCTCCTTATTTCTTCGAATGATGGCACGTTTTCGCTATCGTTGCATTAAGCACTTACTGACAAAATTGATAAAAAAATACCTTTTTTTAGAGTTTTTGGCCCAAATTTGCCTATTTTTTTTGGTCCCAAAAGGGTGAACCACCAAAATTAATCTTAGTACTTTAAATTAATTCAACAACTTTGAATACTATTGCTTGATGTGGGATCATAACAAGGATAATACCAGTAAACAATGACGCAAATTGCTATTTGGGGATTGTGGACCAAAACTCGGCAGTTTTAAAAGAACAAAATCGACCAGTTTTTGTCTGAAATTCCTGAAAAATGATGAATGGAAAATTGGTTTTCAGATTATGTTATTTGGGAGTAGAAACACACCAAAAAACTGCACACAAAAGAGACGAGAGGTTATTAACTAATAAGGAACACATTAACCTTCATAACCCATGAAGTAACCCCCCCCTATCCATGAACTTCTTAAAAGACCGCTGCGGCAAAGGGAAATGGTTTTGAAGAACCAAATATAAAGTTTCTAAACACCAGACAGAAAAAAACGTTTGAAAAATTATGAACAAAATCACAACAAATTTTTCAAAACTTCAAAAAAAAAATATATTTTCCTCTACAAACATGCAATTATAAGCATAGTATGAAATCGTTTTTTGAAAATTTCAACACAAAAATTAACAATAGACGCAGCTGCGCTTGTATTATTCAATTTGACTCATGCACAGGTGCCTTCAATTATTCAACTAAAGGTTATAAGAACGTTTTTGTTTTGTTTTTAAAGACATATCTTGTTTGGTTGATTTTCCTATATATTAAAAGTAGTTTTTGTTTTATCAACTGCACTACTATAAATGTAAAAGATCCCCACGGAAAGGTTTCCAAGATAAAATCTTTCATCTTTCATCTTTCAATTGCTGTGCGGGGGCGCATATCTACACAGTACTGTAGTTCTTCGGTTTTAAATGTGTGTTTTGCTGTTAAATGGAAAGAAATTTAGTTCGAATGGTGACTGAAAGGTCAAGAAATAAATTTAAACTGCCCTAGAACCAACAAGCCATCTTTGTACATTTTTGTTTTTGTTTTATTTTTATGTTTTGATGATTTCGCATGATTTCGACAGACAATTCGAAAAAAGCGATGCGGGCGGCAGCAGGTGTTGTGCCGCCGTGGATTATGTGGTGTGTTTGGGGCATTAAGGCTTACGACCCTGTCTCTTTAGCAGCTTTAGAAGGATTTTTAGAGTGTCTCTTATTTTAGTTGCTAGAAATTGCGAATTGAGGCGGAGTCTGGATCGCTTCGCAACCCTTATACAATACTAGTATAAGATAGCCATTCCGGGTATCCTTGTTTTTTATTTGACGCTTATGAAAATGCGTTCGACAATCGAATTTCAATCGGTCGATTGCATTCGATTTGGTTCGACTGGTTCGATCGTCGATTCCGTTCGATTGAGATCGTCTGGTAATGAAAATATTTAACAATGGATGATAAACCAAGAAAGGTAAATAAAATTAAATACATGGTCCGAACAAAATGTTTGGGCCGATTCAATAATACTTTTTTGTGGCCCGAGCATGGTCCGAACAGGCCCGAACATGTTCGGGTCATGCCCGAACTACTGTCCCATGTTAACTGCTACATGGGGAATGACAAGAATGAACTTATATTTACAAGGACTACAACATTTCAATTTAGAAACAGATCATAAGCCCCTCATCCCTATATTGAACACTAAACTTATTTCGGAACTATCACCCAGGATTCAACGGATGAGAATGAGAATGTTGAAATTTAATTTTACAGCATCATATGTACCAGGCAAAGACCTTATAGATGCAGATGCGTTCTCCCGAGCACCATGCTCACAACCATCAGAAAGAAACATTATTTATGAACAAGAAATTAACATTCACGTGAATAACGTTATGACTACATTACCAGCCTCAAACGAATTGCTCAGAAAAATTTCCAAAGAAACTAAAGCAGACAAACTGTTAGAAGAAGTTCAGCATCACATTCACAATGGCTGGCCAATAAATCGTAACCAGTGTTCACAAATCACAGCACCATACTGGGAACATAGAAGTAATTTGACAATATTAAACAATTTGCTGATGTTAGGAGATAGAATAGTTATACCGAAAAAACTGCAACCGGAAATTCTGACTAGAATACACGCTGGACACAACGGGATAGAAAAGTGCAAACGACGAGCAAGACAGAGCGTTTTCTAGCCCGGCATGAGTAAGGACATTGAATCAATCGTGAAGCAATGCAAAACTTGTGCAACATTACTGCCATCCAAACCAAAGAGTCCGTTATTGCATCAAGACATTCCGGATAGAGCATGGCAACAAGTGGGTAGCGATATATTCAATTTTGGAGGAAAGAACTATTTAATTGTTGCGGATTACTATTCATTGTGGCCCGAGGTTTACGTCTTATCTTCAGCAACATCTGACTTAGTTATCAATGCATTGAAACAAACATTTTCTCGAAATGGTGTACCTGAGACTCTTATATCACGGTTAGTGTAAAACGCAGGTCACAGGTCACAGGTCGCAGGTCACAGGTCACAGGTCAGTGATGACAGGTTAACTCTAATCAATGTCATTGCAGAGGAAAATGTTTGGAAAACACAAAGAATTATCAAAACATAATTCTCAAGCAATTTCATCCATATAAAACCATTTCAAACATCAAAATTTAACCATGTGCTTTTATCGATCTTTCGCAGTTTGCGCCGTGTATAACGCAGACCAGAAAATATTTGAAACCATATTATACGTATAACAGGTATATTACATTTTGTAATGTTATATGATGGTTACATATAATAAAACAAATCGCTCTAAAACTACCTTCTCAGAGAACTCACGAGCTTCTGATTGGTGTAATTTTATATCCAGCCATATTGTTATCATCACATTCGGCATGCTGAATATTTTTGGTGCTTTTCTCTTGTAAGACATGATATTTTGTAATTCTGTCAATATTTTTGTCAAAAATTGTCATTTAGTCATTAAAATAACAATTGAATAATTAATTAGTTTCATCCTTCTAAAACCACTCTCTTAGGGACCTCACAAGCTTCTGATTGGTGCCGTTTTATATCCATTCACACTATCTACATCACATTCTGTATTATAAATATTTTTCGTGCTTTTGTCTTGTTAGGCATCATATTTTATGATTTTGTCATTATTTTTGTAAGTAAGTGTCACTATGTCAAAATAGGTTGTTATTCTATTCAATTGTCATTTTATAATATCTAAATAGCATGTATTACTTTTTTGTAATTCAATGCGCTATGTATTGATGTTATGTTATGTATATGTTATGATCTTTTTTTTTTCCGGTCTGTACTTTGTTGACCTGTGACCTGTGACCTGCGACCTGTGACCTGTGACCTGCGTTTTACACTAACCGCTTATATCAGACAACGGCTCCCAATATTCTTCTAGAAAATTCAGACAATTTACACGACAATGGAACATTAAACATGTTACCAGTAGCCCCCATTATCCACGATCAAACGGTTTAGCAGAATCCATGGTCAAGAGTGTCAAGAGAACGATTAAAAAGTGTGTTAGATCCAACAAAGACATTCTAATGGGGTTACTTATCCTTAGAAACTCTCCCTTACAATGTGGACTATCACCAGCACAACTTCTTATGAGTTGACAATTGACAGACAACTTACCCAAAATTCATAAGCCCAGACCTGAGATGCCTCAGAGGAATCTTAACAAAGAAAGATTATCTGCAAAAATTTACCACGATATGAAATTACAAATTACAAAACCAGAACTTTTTGTTACAGGTAGTAAAGTGGCAATACAAGACGCTAAAACAAAAGAATGGTCAGCAAGAGGAACAGTCCTAGATCAAGTAGCCCCAAGATCATACACGGTAAACGTTAACGGCAAAGTATTGAGAAGAAACCAAAATCAACTGAGAAAGGTTTATGCAGTCATCACGCCAACACCTAGTCACCTACCTAGAAAAAGGGTCACCTACCTAGAAAAAGGGTCCCCTTGCCCCCAGCTCCTCTCCAGGTCCCCTCAAACCCCAATGCCCAGGAAAATGAACTTTCAGAAGGTTCTGAATCAGACACTATTCCCTACGATTTAACAGACTCTGACGGTGAGTCAGACGGAACGGTACCTTACAATATGGAGATGAGTGATATACAAGAAAGCGAAAAGGACAGTGTTGAGACGAGATACACAACTAGAAGCGGACGCGAAGTTCGTAAGCCTAAACGGTTTGAAACATGATATATATAACGTTAAACTATTGATATTGTTATTCATTGTATTAAGGGAGATGTTAGGATCCTAGTCTATATTATAGTCGGTACCGTAAGGTCGGCTTTGTATATTATAGTCGGCGCCGTTACTTTAATATGTTATCTTAGAATCAAACAAAACAGCACCCTATGCTAAGGCTGATGGAAATTAATGATATGTTTACCGTAATGACGATTTTCAGAATTCGATGCGGCCAAGTTTTCATTATTCATTATTCATTATTTTCCCATAAACATTTATTTTTACCAGATTTTTCGTTTCCTCTTGTGTCTCCGGAACTCTCGTGTTTTTATTTATTCTTTTGGTTATCCCGTTTGTACGAGCTTAAAGAGATAAATCTTTTTCTTCCCGCTAGAGAATTATATAATGTTATCTCCACAATATGACAAAATTAAATTCACACGGTAAAGACTACTAGAGGGCCGTTCGGGTTGTTAACAATCTAAAAAAGCCACGGGCCGTTTGTTTTGATATCAACTTCGAAAATTTTTGTTCTCTGCTCAAGTGGGAGGAAAAATAATGACAACTTTTCGAGGAAATGGCAAATAATGACAACTTGATGCGGCAGGTTTTTGAACACGCGGGCGGCTTACGGTAAACATAACATTAAATTGGGTCGTGACCTGGCCTGGCTCTCAGCCCAGTGTGGAATCCATGCGAAAGCCACGCTGAAGATATTTTGAGGATCAAGAAGGCGGTTTGTGTAATTTACGATGCGCGATCCAACGATTCACGATGCACGATGCACGATCCATGTATATATTATGTTAATTATTCTAATTATGCATTTACAGGTTTTAGTAATCACATATTTTAATTCCTTCTTTTGTATTCCTGGAAAACCAATGTATGCGTGTATATATTTTAACTTGAACATCAAATCAAATCAGAACATGAACTTTTTTGCCCATGCTTTGAATTGAATATCTTGTAACCTTTTTGCTTTCTTTATTAAAAAAAAAACGTTTCTCCGATTAAACCAACCAAATGCATTGGATTGAGACAGGGTTATAAACAAAAATTTACCATGTTGTGGTAAAGTAGGGAAGACGTTTTTTAATGAAGAGCGCGTGTCTAAACTCACCTTTTTTGAGAAAGATCTAGACTTGTAAACAAGTCTGTAATTACTCTGGCTATAAGAACTATACAATAATAATAACAAAAAGTAAACTATAAATGTACGTGCAAAAGGAGAATTACAGACTTGAAGCTTCTTCCACGCCTTTTTTTTCTTCAGCTAAAATCATAAGCTCAGACATACAGATTTCTGTATGTCAGGTGCGTACGTGTTTGCGTTTATTTTTCTTTCTTTTAATTGCGTTTTAACAATTGTTCTTTTATTTCTATGTTCCTAAGTTCAATGTTACTATGAAATAAAATTTAGTCAAAAAAGTTGGATGGTTTCTCAAAAATCTAAAAAAAGTTGAAAAATTAAACAACGTTTTTTGAGGGAAGAAGCTTCTAGTCGTTGAAATTCAAAAAAGACACGCAACATGCTTTTTCTTTTGAGCTTGAATTTTTAGATAGAGTCTGTTTTCAACGGCTAGTTTACTAGTCTAAGAAAGATCAAATGAATTAACTTGATCATCAAACAAAGAAAAATATCAAATAAATAAAAGCACCAGTTATTGCAATTCAGTTGGTGAAATGCTTTTATAAGAGCATGCAAAAAGTAATAATGTAGCCAATGATTCCTTATTTACTTTATTCACTGTTCTTAAAAAATAATGAACGTACAAAAATGAGTATGTGTTTTAATAAATTTTTCGCGCCAAAACTTTTCTATGACGTCAAGGCTTTTTCTTTCAGTTTTTTTCTACACAGAAGATATAAGTTATTTTAATCGGCATACTGGAGAAGTGGGACGTGGGACGGTGGGACGCTCAGGTGGGACGCTCGAGTGGGACGCTCAGGTGGGACGCTAAATAAGGTGGGACGGTAGTGGGACGCTAAGGTGGGACGCTATAAGGTGGACGGTAGTGGGGACGGTGGGACGGTAGTGGGACGCTAAGGTGGGACGGTAGTGGGACGCTAAGGTGGGACGGTAGTGGGACGCTAAGGTGGGACGCTAAGGTGGGAAGGTAGTGGACGCTAGGTGGGACGGTAGGGGACGTCAGTTGGACGTAGTGGGACACTAAGGTGGGCGGTAGTGGGAGTAGGTGGGACGTAGTGGGACGCTACGTGGGCGGTAGTGGGCCGCTCTCTCGTAATTTTGTATTTTTTGCTTCTCTAAATGTTGAGTAAAACCGCATATCTGATCTTTCACCAAACAATATCAACGCTACACAGGATTTCGGCAAAATATATATATTGATTTTTTTATCATATAGTGGATGATAAACGAATAATAATAATAATATTCAAACTGGATGTTTGATCGAAAAGCTACCAAGCAATATGCGTGCGAGTCAGAAATAAACACCGGAAAATGTGTAATCACTTTCTGGCTCCTTATCTTCAGGCTCATATTGTCTAATTTATAGAACAATTTTATTATTTTCCAACACTTTCAATCCTTTGCATCTTTGCAACTTTGTCTAGGCTAAATCTGGGAAAACCTAATGGCCAGTAAAACTTTTTTACCCCCTTAATCATATATAACAGGTTTCAATAGGTTTTAGATTCTTCACACTAAGGTTTTTACAAAAGTGGTCCAGCAGCAGCCTGACTATATTTCGACGAGTTTATATTTATTGAGAATAACAAAATCATTCGAATCAGAGGGGTTTCCCCAGAAACACGATTTTGAATTCGAATGAAAAGAAAACATTCTAATTGTAATAAAGGGCTTTCCCTAGGCTGCTGGCATCCACTAACGGATTCGTGCTCCTTATACTACCTGTGGTTTTGTAGAGGTCTGCGATTCAGACTAAGCTTTCCCCTCAGCATGAGTGGGACGGTAGTGGGACGTTCAAGTGGCACGCTCTTTTATTAGAATATTGTCTTTTTGTCTTTATAATTATTTAATGAAAAATGTGAAATCAATTTCTGGCTCCTTTTCTTTTGGTTTGGCTAGTAATTTATAGAACACTACTGTAAAACCAAAAAACTCAATAAAAATCTAAAAACAACTTTCAACGATGGACACGCGACTTTAAAAATCTTTAGCCTAGTCAACTTCATAAAATTTGATGAAATAAGTTTTTGGGCGCCACGTGTATGTTTCACCTCACGGGTTTTCCCTTTCACGTGAACAATGTGGATACTTTTATTATTCATGCTGATGGTGTAACCCTTTGTTGTCGATTCGAATGTTTTCCTTTCATTCGAATTTTGAATTCGAAAAGTAAACATCTTGTCTCTGGGGAAATCCTTTGATTGGAATGTTCATTTTTTAGATACTCTTAAAATCAGTTCTCGCAGATTTAGACATTAGCCTCTAGGCTAAAAAGAGCGTTAGAATTGTTGAAATTGCTCTGTAAATACACAATTGAATTACCCAAAAGAGCCAAGAGGAGGAGCCAGAAATTGATTTATTGACTGACTAGCTTTTTGGTCTTTGTAGCTTCGTCAAATTGATATTTATTATTATAATCCTTCACTATGAAAAAGTAAAAAACATTTCGATCGATCTGTGTATTGTTTATAAGTACTTGACCTGTCCCTCTTCACTGTATTATAAAAAGAAAAGACAAAAATATATATAAAAGAGCGTCCCCTCCGTCCCACTTTAGCGT